>NW_027443080.1:0-61007 GCF_048569485.1 Anomaloglossus baeobatrachus
GACCTCCCCCCTCGCTTTCACCCTGTGCTCTCATGCCGCCCCCTTACCCATGCCCTCACCACTTGGTCCCACATCCTCACCCGCCTGCGCCCCCTTCACCTCGCGCAGATGGAGCAGAGCTCAGTGAAGGATCATATGTGCACAATGATAAAACGGGCTGCAGTCCCATGTAAGAACAGTACAGGTTCGTATTCTCTCATACTAGCGTATAAAAAAGCCATTGGTCTCGTTCTCATCCAGGGAGACGCGTGCTGCTATTCTGCATGTCACGTGAGTGCCATTTATATTTATTTTTTTCCCCAACTATCCTTATCACAGCAGCATTTTATTCCTCAGCAGCTAAAAACCTGCCGTCATTAGTGTCCTGTGCTGCAGAATGGAAATGTGTCCGTAAAATCACACGGGTACGGAGCCACAGACACTTTTTAGTGTTTTGAATCAGCAGCATGTCAATTCGTTCAGCGTCTTTTCACCAATTGAAAAACTCACTAAAAAAAGAGGGGTTTTTTGTTCTACATTTTTGCTTCCAAGAGATGGAGAAATGGTGCAGAAATTTCTCCAACCAAGTACTCAACGCGTGCACAAAGCCTTATACTGACTGATGTCTGACAGCACCAGTGCTAACAGTACAGATACCAGCTACCGTCCCATGAAAGAATGGTACTTGTGATACCGCCCCTATGTACAAGAATATAACTACTATAATACTGCCTCCTATATACAAGAATATATCTACTATAATACTGCTGCTATATACAGGAATATAACTACTATAATACTGCCCCTATATACAAGAATATAACTACTATAATACTGCCCCCTATATACAAGAATATAACTACTATAATACTGCCTCCTATATACAAGAATATATCTACTATAATACTGCTCCCTATGTACAAGAATATAACTACTATAATACTGCCCCTATCTACAAGAATATAACTACTATAATACTGCCCCTATGTACAAGAATATAACTGCTATAATACTGCCCCCTATATACAAGAATATAACTACTATAATACTGCCCCTATATACAAGAATATAACTACTATAATACTGCCCCTATGTACAAGAATATATCTACTATAATACAGCTCCTATGTACAAGAATATATCTACTATAATACAGCTCCTATGTACAAGAATATATCTACTATAATACTGCCCCTATGTACAAGAATATATCTACTATAATACAGCTCCTATGTACAAGAATATATCTACTATAATACAGCTCCTATGTACAAGAATATATCTACTATAATACAGCTGCTATATACAGGAATATAACTATTATAATACTGCCCCTATATACAAGAATATAACTACTATAATAGTGCCCCTATGTACAGGAATATAACTACTATAATACTGCCCCTATATACAAGAATATATCTACTATAATACAGCTCCTATGTACAAGAATATAACTACTATAATACTGCCCCTATGTACAGGAATATAACTACTATAATACTGCCCCTATGTACAGGAATATAACTACTATAATACTGCCCCTATGTACAGGAATATAACTACTATAATACTGCCCCTATGTACAGGAATATAACTACTATAATACTGCTCCTATGTACAGGAATATAACTACTATAATACTGCCCCTATGTACAGGAATATAACTACTATAATACTGCCCCTATGGACAGGAATATAACTACTATAATACTGCTCCTATGTACAGGAATATAACTACTATAATACTGCTCCTATGTACAGGAATATAACTACTATAATACTGCCCCTATGTACAGGAATATAACTACTATAATACTGCCCCTATGTACAAGAATATAACTACTATAATACTGCCCTATGTCCAAGAATATATCTACTATAATACTGCCCTATGTACAGGAATATAACTACTATAATACTGCCCCTATGTACAGGAATATAACTACTATAATACTGCCCCTATGTACAGGAATATAACTACTATAATACTGCCCCTATGTACAGGAATATAACTACTATAATACTGCTCCTATGTACAAGAATATAACTACTATAATACTGCTCTTATGTACAGGAATATAACTACTATAATACTGCCCCTATGTACAGGAATATAACTACTATAATACTGCCCCTATGTACAAGAATATAACTACTATAATACTGGCCTATGTACAGGAATATAACTACTATAATACTGCCCTATGTACAGGAATATAACTACTATAATACTGCCCTATGTACAGGAATATAACTACTATTCTACTGCCCCTATGTCCAAGAATATAACTACTATAATACTGCTCCTATGTACAGGAATATAACTACTATAATACTGCCCCTATGTACAGGAATATAACTACTATAATACTGGCCTATGTACAGGAATATAACTACTATAATACTGCCCCTATGTACAGGAATATAACTACTATAATACTGGCCTATGTACAGGAATATAACTACTATAATACTGCCCTATGTACAGGAATATGACTACTATTCTACTGCCCTGAGCGATCGTGGGAGCAGAGCCTTGGTGAGAGGTAAATAAGAGCCTCCTGATCACTGTGGCTGGGCTCCAGAGGTGCAGTAGGTGCAGAGGTGACTTTGTGGAGCTTTCTCCTATCGCTGCAGCCTCCACCAGTCCGGCCTGTATGGCAGTGGCTGACGGAAGCGTCTCCTCAGTGCATGACATATGAAAGCCGCATAGAGATTGCAAAAAACATATGAAGGATCCCAGACTATGAGGAATAAGATTCTCTGCTCTGAGGAGACGAAGATAGAACTTTCTGGTGATAATTGTAAGCGGTGTGTGTGGAGCAAACCATCGCCTGCCTATCACGTCCCCCTGGAGTCCGCTGCAGCGACTTCTGCTTTGATCGCCAGGCGGCGCCGTGTTCCCACCGTGGACTGTGCTGGTGATGGAGAGGAATCGATTCCAGTGGCTCTGGAGGTTGCAGGCTCCGTTCATCCACTAAGCTGGCTTTCCCTGGGACCTGCAATACCACTGGCTGACTGTAGGTGGCGTGTGTCTTCCAGCTGAAGTTACCATCATTTATCTACTGCCTATGGGAAGACGCCACCCCCTTCTAATTGCCCCTCTTGTCTGCGGACCACTGCCAGAGATAGTTCTGGTTCCCGCTCTGTTCTGAATATTGATCCCTGTGTATTGACCTCTGCCTGCTCATTGACTACCCTTCTGCCTGCCATTTTTGCCAGATCCGGATTTGACCTCTGCCTGGTTTCCTGATTACGTCCTTGTCTTCCGATTCTGTCCCTGTTTTGCATTTCCTGGTTTGACCCTGCCTGATGACTACTCTCATCGCACTGCTGCCTTCCACAGGTAGTGATCACCGGGGCCTTGTGTAAGTCCAAATCTTTGTATAGGGGTTAAAGGGTTTTGGGGTTCTCAGGGTCCTGCTTTGTGAGCGGCTTTCCTCTAGCCTGTCTGTGACAGAAAGTCTGAGTCTGTGGTTCCAGGCAGGCGTTATACTGCCCATTACAATCCCCACAGTGAGATGAGGTGGTGGCAACATCATACTATGGGGGCAGAGACAGGACGACTGGTTGCAATTGAAGGAAAGATGAATGTGGCCAAGTACAGAGACTTGGCCGAAGGTTCACCTTCCAACAAGACAATGACCCTAAGCACACAGATAAAATAACAAAGAAGTGGCTTCAGAACAACTCTGACTGCCCCAGCCAGAGCCCTGACCTAAACCCAATTGAGCATCTCTGGAGAGACCTGAAAATGGCGTCTACCAACAATCACCATCCAACCTGACGGAACTGGAGAGGATCTGCAAGGAAGAATAGCTGAGGATCCCCAAATCCAGGATCCCAAGAAGACTCATGGCTGTACTAGCTCAAAAAGGAGGGTGCCTCTACTCAATACTAAGCAAAGGGGCTGAATACTTATCACCATGTGATATTTCAGTTTTTCTTGCTTAATAAATTTGCAAAACTGTCTACATATATAACTATATAACTGATAGAACTATAATATAACTATATATAGAATATAACTACTATAATACTGCCTCCTATGTACAAGAATATAACTACTATAATACTGCCCCCTATATACAAAACTATAACTACTATAATACTGCCCTCTATGTACAAGAATATAACTACTATAATACTGCCCCTATGTACAAAACTATAACTACTATAATACTGCTCCCTATATACAAGACTATAACTACTGTAATACTGCCCCTATGTACAAGAATATAACTACTATAATACTGCTCTCTATGTACAAGAATATAACTACTATAATACTGCCCTCTATGTACAAGAATATAACTACTATAATACTGCCCCTATATACAAGAATATAACTACTATAATACTGCCCCTATATACAAGAATATAACTACTATAATACTGCCCTCTATGTACAAGACTATAACTACTGTAATACTGCCCCTATGTACAAGAATATAACTACTAAAATACTGCCCCTATGTACAAAACTATAACTACTATAATACTGCCCTCTATGTACAAGAATATAACTACTATAATACTGCCCTCTATGTACAAGAATATAACTACTATAATACTGCCCCTATATACAAGAATATAACTACTATAATACTGCCTCCTATATACAAGAATATAACTACTATAATACTGCTCCTATATACAAGAATATAACTACTATAATACTGCCCCCTATATACAAGAATATAACTACTATAATACTGCCCCTATGTACAAGAATATAACTACTATAATACTGCCCCTATGTACAAAACTATAACTACTATAATACTGCCCTCTATGTACAAAACTATAACTACTATAATACTGCCCTCTATGTACAAGAATATAACTACTATAATACTGCTCCTATGTACAAGACTATAACTACTGTAATACTGCCCCTATGTACAAGAATATAACTACTATAATACTGCCCCTATGTACAAAACTATAACTACTATAATACTGCCCTCTATGTACAAGAATATAACTACTATAATACTGCCCCTATGTACAGGAATATAACTGCTATAATACTGCTCCTATGTACAAGAATATAACTACTGTAATACTGCCCCCATGTACAAGAATATAACTACTATAATACTGCCCCTATGTACAGGAATATAACTACTATAATACTGCTCCTATGTACAAGACTATAACTACTGTAATACTGCCCCTATGTACAAGAATATAACTACTATAATACTGCTCCTATGTACAAGACTATAACTACTATAATACTGCCCCTATGTACAGGAATATAACTACTATAATACTGCCCCTATATACAAGACTATAACTACTATAATACTGCTCCTATGTACAAGAATATAACTATTATAATACTGCCCCTATGTACAAGACTATAACTACTATAATACTGCCCCTATGTACAAGAATATAACTACTATAATACTGCCCCCTATATACAAGAATATAACTACTATAATACTGCCCCCTATATACAAGAATATAACTACTATAATACTGCCCCCTATGTACAAGAATATAACTAGTATAATACTGCCCCCTATGTACAAGAATATAACTACTATAATACTGCTCCTATATACAAGAATATAACTACTATAATACTGCCCCTATATACAAGAATATAACTACTATAATACTGCCCCTATATACAAGACTATAACTACTATAATACTGCTCCTATGTACAAGAATATAACTATTATAATACTGCCCCTATGTACAAGACTATAACTACTATAATACTGCCCCTATGTACAAGAATATAACTACTATAATACTGCCCCCTATATACAAGAATATAACTACTATAATACTGCCCCCTATATACAAGAATATAACTACTATAATACTGCCCCTATGTACAAGAAAATAACTACTATAATACTGCCCTCTATGTACAAGAATATAACTACTATAATACTGCCCCTATATACAAGAATATAACTACTATAATACTGCCTCCTATATACAAGAATATAACTACTATAATACTGCTCCTATATACAAGAATATAACTACTATAATACTGCCCCCTATATACAAGAATATAACTACTATAATACTGCCCCTATGTACAAGAATATAACTACTATAATACTGCCCCTATGTACAAAACTATAACTACTATAATACTGCCCTCTATGTACAAAACTATAACTACTATAATACTGCCCTCTATGTACAAGAATATAACTACTATAATACTGCTCCTATGTACAAGACTATAACTACTGTAATACTGCCCCTATGTACAAGAATATAACTACTATAATACTGCCCCTATGTACAAAACTATAACTACTATAATACTGCCCTCTATGTACAAGAATATAACTACTATAATACTGCCCCTATGTACAGGAATATAACTACTATAATACTGCTCCTATGTACAAGAATATAACTACTGTAATACTGCCCCCATGTACAAGAATATAACTACTATAATACTGCCCCTATGTACAGGAATATAACTACTATAATACTGCTCCTATGTACAAGACTATAACTACTGTAATACTGCCCCTATGTACAAGAATATAACTACTATAATACTGCTCCTATGTACAAGACTATAACTACTATAATACTGCCCCTATGTACAGGAATATAACTACTATAATACTGCCCCTATATACAAGACTATAACTACTATAATACTGCTCCTATGTACAAGAATATAACTATTATAATACTGCCCCTATGTACAAGACTATAACTACTATAATACTGCCCCTATGTACAAGAATATAACTACTATAATACTGCCCCCTATATACAAGAATATAACTACTATAATACTGCCCCCTATATACAAGAATATAACTACTATAATACTGCCCCCTATGTACAAGAATATAACTAGTATAATACTGCCCCCTATGTACAAGAATATAACTACTATAATACTGCTCCTATATACAAGAATATAACTACTATAATACTGCCCCTATATACAAGAATATAACTACTATAATACTGCCCCTATATACAAGACTATAACTACTATAATACTGCTCCTATGTACAAGAATATAACTATTATAATACTGCCCCTATGTACAAGACTATAACTACTATAATACTGCCCCTATGTACAAGAATATAACTACTATAATACTGCCCCCTATATACAAGAATATAACTACTATAATACTGCCCCCTATATACAAGAATATAACTACTATAATACTGCCCCCTATGTACAAGAAAATAACTACTATAATACTGCCCCCTATGTACAAGAATATAACTACTATAATACTGCTCCTATATACAAGAATATAACTACTATAATACTGCCCCTATATACAAGAATATAACTACTATAATACTGCCCCTATATACAAGAATATAACTACTATAATACTGCCCCCTATGTACAAGAATATAACTACTATAATACTGCTCCTATATACAAGAATATAACTACTATAATACTGCCCCTATATACATGAATATAACTACTATAATACTGCTCCTATGTACAAGAATATAACTACTATAATACTGCCCCTATGTACAAGAATATAACTACTATAATACTGCCCCTATGTACAAGACTATAACTACTATAATACTGCTCCCTATTTACAAGAATATAACTACTATAATATTGCCCCTATATACAAGAATATAACTACTATAATACTGCCCCTATGTACAAGAATATAACTACTATAATACTGCTCCCTATTTACAAGAATATAACTACTATAATACTGCCACTATGTACAAGAATATAACTACTATAATACTGCCCCCTATATACAACAATATAACTACTATAATACTGCCCCCTATATACAAGAATATAACTACTATAATACTGCCCCTATATACAAGAATATAACTAGTATAATACTGCCCCTATATACAAGAATATAACTACTATAATACTGCCCCCTATATACAACAATATAACTACTATAATACTGCCCCCTATATACAAGAATATAACTACTATAATACTGCTCCCTATTTACAAGAATATAACTACTATAATATTGCCCCTATATACAAGAATATAACTACTATAATACTGCCCCCTATATACAACAATATAACTACTATAATACTGCCCCCTATATACAAGAATATAACTACTATAATACTGCCCCTATATACAAGAATATAACTAGTATAATACTGCCCCTATATACAAGAATATAACTACTATAATACTGCCCCTATGTACAAGAATATAACTACTATAATACTGCCCCTATGTACAAGAATATAACTACTATAATACTGCCCCTATGTACAAGAATATAACTACTATAATACTGCCCCTATGTACAAGAATATAACTACTATAATACTGCCCCTATGTACAAGAATATAACTAGTATAATACTGCCCCTATATACAAGAATATAACTACTATAATACTGCCCCTATGTACAAGAATATAACTACTATAATACTGCCCCTATGTACAAGAATATAACTACTATAATACTGCCCCTATGTACAAGAATATAACTACTATAATACTGCCCCCAAGCTGTGAGGTTGTGTGTGAGCAGTTCTCCTGATGTCTGGAGCAAGCCCAGGGCGGGGCCCCCCTGGGCGGGGAAGCTCCCCAGGCAAGGCCCAGGCTTCCCGGCCTACACTGGGACACGGCTCCCAGGCCTCTTCCATTGGGAATAGCACTCCCAGAGTCGCTGTGAGACCTGTGAATGTTGCACAGAGCTCCAGCAAGAAAGGAGAAAGTAAGGAATCCATGTGTCCTGTTTTGAGAGGTAAACAAACTCCAAGTGCAGTAATGAAGCCAGAAGTGAGTGAAGGAAAGAAACAAAGTGAGCAGTGTTGTGATTCCTCCAGAGAGGCCCCGGTCAGTGCACAGCTCCAGCCAGGAGCTCAGCCTCCATCACCATCAGGTGTGCAGCTCAGCTCTCCGGCCCGCAGACAGAGGACATCTTGGGAGAAGCAGACCCTGCAAGAGAATCTCCAGCAGCAGCATGTGGTGTCCGGCATGGCGAGCTCAGGCCGCACCAGGTCGCAGTCCGGTGCCAGCGGTAAGCAAGTCCCAGTGCCTGGGTCCAGCAAGGCCGCCATGCAGACATCTGTGGTGGAGGCCTCTGACAAGCCTGTATTCAAGGTCCCTGCACCTGTGGCCAAGCCTGAAGCTGTGGAGACGGGGCGTGCGCCCGAGCTGCAGCTGGCAGAGGAGATACCTGGACTGGTAAGGAAGATGGGTGAGTTGCAGACACATAAACAAATGCTGCAAAGTGAAATAGACTGTATTTACCACCTGAAGACCAGTCACCCTGATAACAATGCCACGTACGACATGAGGCTGAATGCGCTGGGTGTGGAGCTGGCCGGGGTGGTACAGGACATGGACTGTTGTCTGGAGGCGATGGGGCCCTTGAAGGAGACCTACGTGAATCGGGAGCGGTTTGCCTCCTATACACAAGACTGTGCTGTGGAGACCAGGACCCCCCACATAAAGTCAGAGACTGTTCAGGACGAGACCCCCCAGCAGCAGGCACGGCCGGTGGTACAGGCTGCACGCTTCTGCTTCCAGGAGGGGGCACCACTGCAGCAGCAGGGACAGCCTGTTGAGTCTGAACAGGTGCATACGCCTCAGACTCCAGCAGAGGCACCACAAGTCTCAGCATGCTCCTCACAGGAGCAGGACAGTATGTGTGAGACTGTCTGTGCTGATGAGGCTGAGGCACAGCCTGGGGCTAATGACACTGTGCCCGTGGGGTCGGGGGCGGGAGGGGATTCACAATCTGTGATGGACGTTGCACTGTCTGATAATGATGTTGCTCAGGATAATGTACATGACGTATGTGACTATCCCCCTTTACCATCTAGTCCACAAGGTGTGACAGCCCCCCCTGCTGCAGATCCTCTCCCTGTCAGTCAGCCCAGTGTGACCCAGCGGGTGCCCCCCAGGAATGCCTGGAGCCGCGGCGCCCCATCCTTCACCTCTAGTGCCAGATATACCGGCCAGACGTTTAAACGTATAAATGTTGTGCGTTTTAAGTACATGGGTGCCAAGGAGGATCTGCCGCAACGCAGATATGTGGTGAGGGAGCTGCTGTGCCGCCAGATGGGGTTTGTGGTGCATGAGATCCTGGCGGTCTCTAATCTGCAGGACAGGCAGGGCTATGAGGTCAGTTTCAAGCTCGTTGGTGATCTGGACAGATTCTGGGCCCATTATCCCAAGTTCAGGGACACCGAGGGCTGGAATACGTTTTTGTTGGTTCCTATTTCCAGGCCAGATACTGTTACTGTAAATGTCACCTTCTGGAATGAGGCCGTTCCCCCACAGGACATCGAGGTGTGGCTCCGGAGACATTGTGACCTCGTCTCTGATCTCACCAAGGTCATGGATGAGGATGGTATCTGGACAATGGGGTGGAAGGTACAGGTGAAGCTGAGGCAATATAATAATATCACTGCCCACCTACCCAACTCCTTCTTCATTGGGAGGGAGAAGGGGAGATGTTACTACCCCGGGCAGCCCAGAAAATGCTTCAAATGTGGTGGAAAGGGTCATCTGGCCAATGCCTGTACTGTGGTGAAGTGCAGCCTGTGTGGGGAAATTGGCCATGTCGCTGCAGATTGTCGGGACGTCCGGTGCAACCTCTGTGGTAAGATGGGCCATCCTCACAGGGACTGTCCAGACGCCTGGCACAACATCTGCAGAGAGTTACCGGATGAGGATGTGATGGCAGGGGCTGAGGCTCAGGAGGTAGTTGAGCTGGTGGCAGAGGCTCAGGAGGAGGATGTAATGTCAGGAGAGATACCGACCAACTCAGATGCCCACCAGGAGTCCGCCCATGTGACACCGGAGCAGCAGGGTACAAAGAGGAACATGGAGGTTGTCCCTCAGGTCCAGCAGCCTCACGTAGGCCCCTCTTCTGCATCACTCTTTGTATCTGAGGACTGGAGCGTTAAGCACAATAAGAGGAAGAAAAAAAATGCGTCCTCTCGTAAACCTGAGGCAGAATATGACTCTGGTCAGAGTGCTAGCAAGAAGGTCCAGGGTTCTGCTGAAGTGATGGTCGTGTCCGGCAGGTATGGGGTGTTATCAGAGTCTAATGATGAGGACTATGAGAATGAGTTAAGGAAAATTGATGCTGAATGTGACAGGGATGTAGAGGACCATCCCCCGCCGAAAAGGAAGCCCATTTCTGTAGACCCTCAGGTAGAGACTGACATGGACACCAGTGGTGGACAGAACATCTTTGATTCATGATGATGGCTGTTACTCTGCTCCTTTTCTATTGTGTTGTGATGGCCGGGTTCTCATTAACAATAACCTCGAGTAATGTGAATAGTATTAAGGTGAGGAGGACGAGACATACGGTATATGAACATCTCCGATACCTGGGCACTGATGTCATCTTCCTGCAGGAGACGCGACTGACATCCCTGGGGCTTATGAGGGAGGCTGAGAGGGAATGGCGGTCCGGTCCATCATTCTGGTCACTGGCTGTGGAGCCTTACGCCGGGGTCGCTGTCCTGTTTAGCACCAATGACGTGACTGTACATAGGATGGCGGAGGTGGTCATGGGGAGGTGTCTGGTTCTGGAAGTCACTATCCATGGTAGGCGACTCCGGCTTATTAACATCTATGGGCCACAGACGGTGACTGACAGGATCCAGCTTTATAATGATGTCAAGCCTTACCTCTTCACTTCTCTTCCAGTGGTGATGGCAGGGGACTTTAATGCGATACTGACATCCGGTGACAGTTCCTCAGGCAGGACAGTGACCAGGGATGGTAAGGTCCTACAGAACATCATAACACAGGCAGGGCTGACTGACGCTTTCACACAGGGAGGTCGGCAGCCTAAGTTCACATATTCTTGTTCCAACAGAAGCAGTAGGATAGATTTTGTGTTTGTGAGTCCTACTGAGGCTGTCGGCGCCCTGAGTGAGAAGGTCGTCCCTTACTCTGATCACCTCGCTTTGTGCTTGTGCCTAGGAGTCTCTACCCGTCCGGACGTTGGTAGAGGGTTGTGGAGGCTTAATTCCAGTCTCCTGGATGATGTTTATGTCCAGAATCGTATCCACTCTCTTATGGAGCTTCATCTAGACAGGGCTGACTTCTATGACAACATGACCGACTGGTGGGAGGACGTCAAGGAGGATATCAGATCCCTCTTGCAGAGACTGTCAGTTAATAAAGGGAGGAATAAGTACAGCCAGTACCTAAGACTGCGTAAGGAATTGGAGTCATTGTATTCGGCGGGTGGGGATGACAGAGTAAAGATTAACCGGCTGAAATCTGAGATAAGGCAGTATCAGTACAGTAGGTACACCTCCCTGGTTCTTGAGCGAGATTATGGGTCCTTAGGGGCCCCTGATCCGTTTGAGAATTGCAGGGAGAGGGTGGCCAAGAAAATGGTCACAGGTCTCACTGATTCCCAGGGTGTATTGCAGGATTCACGGGAGGGTATCCTGGGGGTAGTGAGATCTTACTATGCTGACTTGTTTCAGAGGAAGGTTTTGGATAGAGATAAGATGGTTCAATTCTTGGAGGCAACTCCAGTGCCTGATACTTATGATCTGGACTTTTCTCCTTTGACAGCAAAATTAACGGTGGAGGAAGTTAAGGAGGCTATTGATAAATTATGTCTGAAGAAGGCACCAGGTCCAGATGGTATTACAGCAGAGTTTTATAAGAAATTTAGAGACCTCCTGGCTCCAATCCTTGTGGATGTGTATAGCAATTGCCTAGAAACTCACCTGATGCCTCCATCCATGAGAGTCTCCTCGTTGGTTCTGCTGTCTAAAGGTAAAGAGCCGAGCGACATCAGGAACTGGAGGCCGATTGCCCTCCTGAATGTGGACAGGAAGATTCTGGCAAAGATCCTCTTTTCTAGGTTAGTCTGTTTGTCTCCGGCACTGTTGGCAGGCTCTCAGTTTGGCACAGTAAAAGGGCGGAACATCTCTGGAGCAGTCATCTCGATACGGGAGATGTTCGAGAGATGTAAAGCTCAGCGGTGTGGGAGATATGTTGTGAGTCTGGACCAGGCTAAAGCCTTTGACAGGGTTGATCATGACTATCTGTGGGCGACTTTGTCAAAGTACGGTATTCCGGGAAAATTTGTGGATTGGCTGAAGACACTGTACAGAGAGGCGGTGAGCTTTCCTCTGATTAATGGTTGGCAGGGTGACACTTTTGGAGTTGGGGCAGGGGTGAGACAGGGCTGCCCATTGAGTCCACTCCTGTATGTTTTTGCCCTGGACCCGTTTCTGAGGTCACTGCAGGAGTGCGATTTTCAGGGGGTGTCGGTCCCCCACTGCTTGCCTATGAATGTTGTTGCCTATGCGGATGATGTGACGTTGGTGATCTCCAATCCTCATGAGGTGCAGATGTTATCTGCGTCCATCAGAAGCTACTCAGAGGCCTCCGGGTCTCTGGTCAACCTTGAGAAGAGTCAAGCTCTGTGGACATTAGACACTGATCCCGGCTTTGATCTGCCGCAGTTTGCCAATGCCTCCACCCATATTAAGATCCTAGGGGTTAAATTCGGGAGGGATGATAATGCCAGGCTAAATTGGGAGGAGAAATTGGAAACCGGAAATGTGAAGGTTCAGCGATGGAAGAACTGGAGGCTGACCTACAGAGAAAGGGTCACTATGTTGAAGACTTACCTGGTCCCCGTGTTTTTGTATGTCTCTGTCATTTTCCCTTTGCCAGAGCCTTTCTCAGCGAGGCTCTTCAGCCTGTTCTTCCAGCTCTTGTGGGGGAATAGGCTGAACCTAATAAAGAGGGGAGTAACGTACTTACAGCGGAGAGAGGGGGGGTTGGATATGTTGAATCCAAGGGTTTTCTTTGACTCCTTGTTTCTGAAGGTGAATTTTGGGAACATGGACTCAAACAGTAGCTCCCTGTGGGTGAATAGTATCAGGTACTGGATATTGCCTTTTGCAGAGTCTTGGGTGCGAGGCGGCAGTCTCAAGAGGAGGAGATGGACGGGTGACCACCTCCCCCAGTATTTGGACTATGGTCTGAAGTGTGTCAGGAAGTGGGGACTGCAGAGGTCTTACATTGAGAGCAACACGAGAAGAGACCTGTATGCTCGGATATGTGGGACCTTCTTCCATTTTCCACTGGCCCTGAGGGACTGTGTCACGACCACCCTTCAGGACAGTCTCAGGTTCCTGAACGGGAGACGACTTCCTTCCAAACTGTTTGATATTACTTGGCTTTCGCTCCATAGTCGGCTCTTTGTCAGGGGAAATCTGAAGTTTCTGAGCGTCTCTGATCGGACCTGTCCCCTTGGTTGTCGGCAGGAGGAGACTATGGATCACTTTATATGTGATTGCTGGGGAGGAAGGAAGATCCGGGAGGAAGTGTCCGATCGTCTCCAAATCCCCAGACTGCGGACCCTAAAGTATCCTGACATAGTGTACGGTGTCCCCTCTAATGTCAGTAATATCGACAGAGAGACCATGTATGTCATAATTAGTGTCATCAAGTACTACCACTGGCACATGAGGACCCGGGTATCGCTGCACAATGAGCCATTTGATCACACCGCTGCAGCCGATCAGGTTATGTCGGAGCTCCGGTGGATCAAAACCATAGAAATTGGAAGGAGTCAGAGGAACGCAACATTATGGAGGAATGTGAGGTTCAGTTAGGAGATATGGTGTTTTTTGTTTTTTTTTTTCTCTCTCTCTCTGCTAACGGTGGAATTCATCATTTATTTATGCATGTAATGTGATTATTTAGTGCTTTTGTATATGTGACTGCAGAATGCAGTGATTTGTGTTTTCTTCGGGCAATTTTGTGTTTTTATAATTGTATTTGTTTGTTTTATAATAAAAATTGCCCCTATGTACAAGAATATAACTACTATAATACTGCCCCTATGTACAAGAATATAACTACTATAATATTGCCCCTATATACAAGAATATAACTACTATAATACTGCCCCTATGTACAAGAATATAACTACTATAATACTGCCCCTATATACAAGAATATAACTAGTATAATACTGCCCCTATATACAAGAATATAACTACTATAATACTGCCCCCTATATACAAGAATATAACTAGTATAATACTGCCCCCTATGGGTGGAATTGCTGGGGTATCCTTTGGATTTGACCTTCAGACCCGCTATACCAGGGTCACTGTCCATGATAAGGATATTGGAGGTTGGGATGTGATTTGCAGGGTTGTTTCCTGGATCTAGTGTATGATATTGATGTATTATACACAGGATGGGGGGGGATTCTAGCCCAGGACCACCCAGGCTGCGTCTTCCCACCTGTCTGGCCGCTGCATTCTTTGACCCCCGACCTGTACTTGTTACTTTCACGTCTCCGCTCGTCTCTCCTGACAAGTGGTGGAGGCTGCGGCTCTGATCTCTGCTGTCAGTGTATAGAGGGCACAGCTCGTGTCCATATGGTAAGCTCCTATGTAGTGTTACTATATGGCAGTACAAGGTTTACATTAGCTCTATGTGTATAGATCACTGATGGGTGTATAAATGACTGTGATGGCGGAATACATTGTGTATATAAAGACATACAGATAGGGACTCTAGATTGTGAGCCCCAATGGGGACAGTGTTGCCAATGTATGTAAAGCGCTGTGGAATTAATAGCGCTATATACATGAATAAAATTATTATTAATATTATTATTATATACTCATAACAGCAGCAATGAATGAGATAAATCAGATAAATCAACATTTCAAATCACTGACTCCTCCTCTGCGTAAATGCAGTAATTAGCAAGTAGTTGTTAGGTTCCAAAAGAGCAAACTAATAGTGTCTACTTCTTCTCTAGGAGACGGGTGCTGCATCAAAAGTGAGGGTGATAACCCCTGAGGACTGGACGTCGCTGCAGAAATGGAAATGCCATAGAAATCCAATGTCCGACTGGTACAGAAAGGCGAGGGAGGAAGGCAGACTAGTCGGGGCGACGCCCATGTGACTAGTCCCAGCGCTCATTAGCATACGGAACACGTAAGTTCTAAACTCTTTTTCTACTTTGCTTTTACACAATATTATTGATTTTAGCCACACGCCCTGCTGCTGGGGACGGCGGGCGGCACCTCACAGGGTCACTGTATGCTTTTGGCTTTGCATTGTGTGACTCTTTTACGGCATTGTACCTTTAATTTTGTGAATTTTCTTTTTTTTCTTTTTTGCATATTTTAAATCTAAAATGTAATCTGTTTGTTCCTTGCTACTGTAAATGCACCCGCACCCCCGAAGAGAGAGTACTCTGTGTGTGCCAGAGTGCCGATCGCGTGCTTGGGAAAGTTGGGTATGTGCGTCTACTAGGGCGGCAGCAAGAAGAGTGACCGGCTGTGGGGGGCTGTGGGGGGCTCCGCTCAGTGTCAGCCTATTACGAGAAGTGAGCGGAGGAATGAGTGGGAGAAGTCGAGACCCCCTTATAGGCACCAACTTACATCTGCAGTCGTGTTTGTGACTGGCCCTGTGATAGTGGATTACATTAGATCTGTATATAGAGATCACTGATCGGCGCTGTGATGGTGGATTATACTAAATCTATTTCTAAAGATTACTAATCAGTGCTGTAATGATGGATTACATGAGATCTATATGTAGTGATCACTGATCAGTGCTGTGATGGTGGATTACATTAGATCTATATGTAGAGATCACTGATCAGTGTTGTGATGGTGGATTATACTAAATCTATTTCTAAAGATCTCTGATCAGCGCTGTGATGGTGGATTACATTAGATCTCTGATCGGTGCTGTGATGGTGGAATCTTGCATTAGATCTATATGTAGAGATCACTGATCAGTGTTGTGATGGTGGATTACATTAGATCTCTGATCGGCACTGTGATGGTGGATTACTTTAGATCTCTGATCAGTGCTGTAATGGTGCATTACATTAGATCTATATGTAGAGATCACTAATCATTCCTTTGATGGTTGATTACATTGGATCTATATGCAGAGATCTCTGATCGGTGCTGTGATGATGGATTACATTAGATCTCTGATCGGTGCTGTGATGGTGGATTACATTGGATCTATAGTTGGCGCTGTGATGGTGGATTACGTTAGGTCTATATGCAGAGATCTCTGATCGGTGCTGTGATGGTGGATTACATTAGATCTCTGATCAGTATTGTGATGGTGGATTACATTAGATCTCTGATCGGCGCTGTGATGGTGGATTACATTAGATCTCTGATCGGTGCTGTGATGGTGGATTACATTAGATCTATATGCAGAGATCTCTGATCGGCACTGTGATGGTGGATTACATTAGATCTCTGATCAGTGCTGTGATGGTGGATTACATTAGATCTCTGATCGGCGCTGTGATGGTGGATTACATTAGATCTCTGATCAGTGCTGTGATGGTGGATTACATTAGATCTCTGATCGGTGCTGTGATGGTGGATTACATTAGATCTATATGCAGAGATCTCTGATCGGCGCTGTGATGGTGGATTACATTAGATCTCTGATCAGCGCTGTGATGGTGGATTACATTAGATCTCTGATCAGTATTGTGATGGTGGATTACATTAGATCTCTGATCGGTGCTGTGATGGTGGATTACATTAGATCTCTGATCGGTGCTGTGATGGTGGATTACATTAGATCTATATGCAGAGATCTCTGATCGGCGCTGTGATGGTGGATTACATTAGATCTCTGATCGACGCTGTAATGGTGGATTACATTAGATCTATATGCAGAGATCTCTGATCGGCGCTGTGATGGTGGATTACATTAGATCTCTGATCGGCGCTGTGATGGTGGATTACATTAGATCTCTATGCAGTGATCGCCGTGGTATGGATACGTCATCCTCAGTGTTTCCCGGTTTATCGTCTCTGATGCGGCTTCTTTGGGGTAATCTGATTTCTGACTCCCGAGTGTCTCGGAGTAATCCTCAGTGACAGAGGTGTGTGATCTTGTGTTTCATGCTCGGGATTGGCCCGGTGACCTGACTGATGAGGACTGGAGGTGGCGCCAGACTACACCGCTCTGGAGACCCCCGATATTGTGTGTATACAGTGCTATCGCACGCGGATACCGGTGTATATACTATATCCTGTTACCTCGCTGTCACTCCTGAATCTGGGGGTAATAGCTGATAATATTCGGGGCTTCGCTTGCTGCGTCACTGACACCCGTCATGTGGGGGGTTTGCACCAAGTCGCATCCTGATGTCCCCGTGTCGCACGCTTTCTATGGGGGTCTCGGGGACATCCTCTCGGGGGGTAATTGCCAGTTGAGCAGTTGTCTAATGTAGAAGTGTATGCAGCATGCAGACTGCACCTATGTACAGGGGATACCGGAGGCAATTCCCCGCAATAGTGCGGGGGTCTGCTGGGCCATCGCTGAGATGTGACATGTCCAGTAATAGTGCGGGGGTCTGCTGGGCCATCGCTGAGATGTGACATGCCCCGCAATAATGTGGGGGTCTGCTGGGCCATCGCTGAGATGTGACATGTCCAGTAATAGTGCGGGGGTCTGCTGGGCCATCGCTGAGATGTGACATGCCCAGTAATAGTGCGGGAGTCTGCTGGGCCATCGCTGAGATGTGACATGTCCAGTAATAGTGCGGGGGTCTGCTGGGCCATCGCTGAGATGTGACATGCCCAGTAATAGTGCGGGGTCTGCTGGGCCATCGCTGGGATGTGACATGCCCAGCAATAGTGCGGGGGTCTGCTGGGCCATCGCTGAGATGTGACATGCCCAGTAATTGTGCGGGGGTCTGCTGGGCCATCGCTGGGTTGTGACATGCCCAGTAATAGTGCGGGGGTCTGCTGGACCATCGCTGACATGTGACATGTCCAGTAATAGTGCGGGGGTCTGCTGGGCCATCGCTGAGATGTGACATGTCCAGTAATAGTGCGGGGGTCTGCTGGGCCATCGCTGAGATGTGACATGTCCAGCAATAGTGCGGGGGTCTGCTGGGCCATCGCTGAGATGTGACATGTCCAGTAATAGTGCGGGGGTCTGCTGGGCCATCGCTGAGATGTGACATGCCCAGTAATAGTGCGGGGGTCTGCTGGGCCATCGCTGAGATGTGACATGTCCAGTAATAGTGCGGGGTCTGCTGGGCCATCGGTGAGATGTGACATGTCCAGTAATAGTGCGGGGGTCTGCTGGGCCATCGCTGAGATGTGACATGCCCAGTAATAGTGCGGGGGTCTGCTGGGCCATCGCTGAGATGTGACATGCCCAGTAATAGTGCGGGGGTCTGCTGGGCCATCGCTGAGATGTGACATGTCCAGTAATAGTGCGGGGTTCTGCTGGGCCATCGCTGAGATGTGACATGTCCAGTAATAGTGCGGGGGTCTGCTGGGCCATCGCTGAGATGTGACATGTCCAGTAATAGTGCGGGGGTCTGCTGGGCCATCGCTGAGATGTGACATGCCCAGTAATAGTGCGGGGGTCTGCTGGGCCATCGCTGAGATGTGACATGTCCAGTAATAGTGCGGGGTCTGCTGGGCCATCGCTGGGTTGTGACATGTCCAGTAATAGTGCGGGGGTCTGCTGGACCATCGCTGACATGTGACATGTCCAGTAATAGTGCGGGGGTCTGCTGGGCCATCGCTGAGATGTGACATGGCCAGTAATAGTGCGGGGGTCTGCTGGGCCATCGCTGAGATGTGACATGTCCAGTAATAGTGCGGGGGTCTGCTGGGCCATCGCTGAGATGTGACATGTCCAGTAATAGTGCGGGGGTCTGCTGGGCCATCGCTGAGATGTGACATGGCCAGTAATAGTGCGGGGGTCTGCTGGGCCATCGCTGAGATGTGACATGTCCAGTAATAGTGCGGGGGTCTGCTGGGCCATCGCTGAGATGTGACATGCCCAGTAATAGTGCGGGGGTCTGCTGGGCCATCGCTGAGATGTGACATGTCCAGTAATAGTGCGGGGGTCTGCTGGGCCATCGCTGAGATGTGACATGTCCAGTAATAGTGCGGGGGTCTGCTGGGCCATCGCTGAGATGTGACATGTCCAGTAATAGTGCGGGGGTCTGCTGGGCCATCGCTGAGATGTGACATGTCCAGTAATAGTGCGGGGGTCTGCTGGGCCATCGCTGAGATGTGACATGTCCAGCAATAGTGCGGGGGTCTGCTGGGCCATCGCTGAAATGTGACATGTCCAGTAATAGTGCGGGGGTCTGCTGGGCCATCGCTGAGATGTGACATGTCCAGCAATAGTGCGGGGGTCTGCTGGGCCATCGCTGAGATGTGACATGTCCAGTAATAGTGCGGGGGTCTGCTGGGCCATCGCTGAGATGTGACATGCCCAGTAATAGTGCGGGGGTCTGCTGGGCCATCGCTGAGATGTGACATGCCCAGTAATAGTGCGGGGGTCTGCTGGGCCATCGGTGAGATGTGACATGTCCAGTAATAGTGCGGGGGTCTGCTGGGCCATCGCTGAGATGTGACATGCCCAGTAATAGTGCGGGGGTCTGCTGGGCCATCGCTGAGATGTGACATGCCCAGTAATAGTGCGGGGGTCTGCTGGGCCATCGCTGAGATGTGACATGTCCAGTAATAGTGCGGGGGTCTGCTGGGCCATCGCTGAGATGTGACATGCCCAGTAATAGTGCGGGGGTCTGCTGGGCCATCGCTGAGATGTGACATGTCCAGTAATAGTGCGGGGTCTGCTGGGCCATCGCTGGGTTGTGACATGTCCAGTAATAGTGCGGGGGTCTGCTGGGCCATCGCTGAGATGTGACATGTCCAGTAATAGTGCGGGGGTCTGCTGGGCCATCGCTGAGATGGGACATGTCCAGTAATAGTGCGGGGGTCTGCTGGGCCATCGCTGAGATGTGACATGCCCAGTAATAGTGCGGGGGTCTGCTGGGCCATCGCTGAGATGTGACATGTCCAGTAATAGTGCGGGGGTCTGCTGGGCCATCGCTGAGATGTGACATGTCCAGTAATAGTGCGGGGGTCTGCTGGGCCATCGCTGAGATGTGACATGTCCAGTAATAGTGCGGGGGTCTGCTGGGCCATCGCTGAGATGTGACATGTCCAGTAATAGTGCGGGGGTCTGCTGGGCCATCGCTGAGATGTGACATGTCCAGTAATAGTGCGGGGGTCTGCTGGGCCATCGCTGAGATGTGACATGTCCAGTAATAGTGCGGGGGTCTGCTGGGCCATCGCTGAGATGGGACATGTCCAGTAATAGTGCGGGGTCTGCTGTGCCATCGCTGAGATGGGACATGTCCAGTAATAGTGCGGGGTCTGCTGGGCCATCGCTGAGATGTGACATGCCCAGTAATAGTGCGGGGTCTGCTGGGCCATCGCTGAGATGTGACATGTCCAGTAATAGTGCGGGGGTCTGCTGGGCCATCGCTGAGATGTGACATGTCCAGTAATAGTGCGGGGGTCTGCTGGGCCATCGCTGAGATGTGACATGCCCAGTAATAGTGCGGGGGTCTGCTGGGCCATCGCTGAGATGTGACATGTCCAGTAATAGTGCGGGGGTCTGCTGGGCCATCGCTGAGATGTGACATGTCCAGTAATAGTGCGGGGTCTGCTGGGCCATCGCTGGGTTGTGACATGTCCAGTAATAGTGCGGGGGTCTGCTGGGCCATCGCTGAGATGTGACATGTCCAGTAATAGTGCGGGGGTCTGCTGGGCAATCGCTGAGATGTGACATGCCCAGTAATAGTGTGGGGTCTGCTGGGCCATCGCTGAGATGTGACATGTCCAGTAATAGTGCGGGGGTCTGCTGGGCCATCGCTGGGTTGTGACATGCCCAGTAATAGTGCGGGGGTCTGCTGGGCCATCGCTGAGATGTGACATGTCCAGTAATAGTGCGGGGGTCTGCTGGGCCATCGCTGAGATGTGACATGCCCAGTAATAGTGCGGGGGTCTGCTGGGCCATCGCTGAGATGTGACATGTCCAGTAATAGTGCGGGGTCTGCTGGGCCATCGCTGAGATGGGACATGTCCAGTAATAGTGCGGGGGTCTGCTGGGCCATCGCTGAGATGTGACATGTCCAGTAATAGTGCGGGGGTCTGCTGGGCCATCGCTGAGATGTGACATGTCCAGTAATAGTGCGGGGGTCTGCTGGGCCATCGCTGAGATGTGACATGTCCAGTAATAGTGCGGGGGTCTGCTGGGCCATCGCTGAGATGTGACATGCCCAGTAATAGTGCGGGGGTCTGCTGGGCCATCGCTGGATTGTGACATGTCCAGTAATAGTGCGGGGGTCTGCTGGGCCATCGCTGAGATGTGACATGTCCAGTAATAGTGCGGGGGTCTGCTGGGCCATCGCTGAGATGTGACATGTCCAGTAATAGTGCGGGGGTCTGCTGGGCCATCGCTGAGATGTGACATGTCCAGTAATAGTGCGGGGGTCTGCTGGGCCATCGCTGAGATGTGACATGTCCAGCAATAGTGCGGGGGTCTGCTGGGCCATCGCTGAGATGTGACATGTCCAGCAATAGTGCGGGGGTCTGCTGGGCCATCGCTGAGATGTGACATGTCCAGCAATAGTGCGGGGGTCTGCTGGGCCATCGCTGAGATGTGACATGCCCAGTAATAGTGCGGGGGTCTGCTGGGCCATCGCTGAGATGTGACATGTCCAGTAATAGTGCGGGGGTCTGCTGGGCCATCGCTGAGATGTGACATGTCCAGTAATAGTGCGGGGGTCTGCTGGGCCATCGCTGAGATGTGACATGTCCAGTAATAGTGCGGGGGTCTGCTGGGCCATCGCTGAGATGTGACATGCCCAGTAATAGTGCGGGGGTCTGCTGGGCCATCGCTGAGATGTGACATGTCCAGTAATAGTGCGGGGGTCTGCTGGGCCATCGCTGAGATGTGACATGCCCAGTAATAGTGCGGGGGTCTGCTGGGCCATCGCTGAGATGTGACATGTCCAGTAATAGTGCGGGGGTCTGCTGGGTCATCGCTGAGATGTGACATGTCCAGTAATAGTGCGGGGGTCTGCTGGGCCATCGCTGAGATGTGACATGTCCAGTAATAGTGCGGGGGTCTGCTGGGCCATCGCTGAGATGTGACATGTCCAGTAATAGTGCGGGGGTCTGCTGGGTCATCGCTGAGATGTGACATGCCCAGTAATAGTGCGGGGGTCTGCTGGGCCATCGCTGAGATGTGACATGCCCAGTAATAGTGCGGGGGTCTGCTGGGCCATCGCTGAGATGTGACATGCCCAGTAATAGTGCGGGGGTCTGCTGGGCCATCGCTGAGATGTGACATGCCCAGTAATAGTGCGGGGGTCTGCTGGGCCATCGGTGAGATGTGACATGTCCAGTAATAGTGCGGGGGTCTGCTGGGCCATCGCTGAGATGTGACATGCCCAGTAATAGTGCGGGGGTCTGCTGGGCCATCGCTGAGATGTGACATGCCCAGTAATAGTGCGGGGGTCTGCTGGGCCATCGCTGAGATGTGACATGCCCAGTAATAGTGCGGGGGTCTGCTGGGCCATCGGTGAGATGTGACATGTCCAGTAATAGTGCGGGGGTCTGCTGGGCCATCGCTGAGATGTGACATGCCCAGTAATAGTGCGGGGGTCTGCTGGGCCATCGGTGAGATGTGACATGTCCAGTAATAGTGCGGGGGTCTGCTGGGCCATCGCTGAGATGTGACATGCCCAGTAATAGTGCGGGGGTCTGCTGGGCCATCGCTGAGATGTGACATGTCCAGTAATAGTGCGGGGGTCTGCTGGGTCATCGCTGAGATGTGACATGTCCAGTAATAGTGCGGGGGTCTGCTGGGCCATCGCTGAGATGTGACCTGTCCAGTAATAGTGCGGGGGTCTGCTGGGCCATCGCTGAGATGTGACATGCCCAGTAATAGTGCGGGGGTCTGCTGGGCCATCGCTGAGATGTGACATGTCCAGTAATAGTGCGGGGGTCTGCTGGGTCATCGCTGAGATGTGACATGCCCAGTAATAGTGCGGGGGTCTGCTGGGCCATCGCTGAGATGTGACATGCCCAGCAATGTCTGATTATTGGGGGTGCGATGGGTTCAGGGTCTTGTCACCCCATCGCAGCTGGATGAAAGTGCAGCGCCTACCCCTATATGAATGCCTGCTCTCTCCACGCTCGCTATGGCCGTTCAGCCTCGGCAGCGTCCTCGCAGGTGTCACTTACCTGGCTCTGCGCTGCTCGGGCAGGAGGCAGATTTGGAGAGCTGTGTTCCTGCTCAGCCCCTCCACATTGCACCTCGCGGCCTCTCCTGGGGGTCTCTGTGCGGCAATCTGTGCGGACGCTCTCGCCCCATTACAGGCGGATATTGGGAGATGATCGCCGGCGGGTCTAGGGTATCGGGAGATGGGAGATAAGGGGCCGGTTTCGTCTTCTGGATGAAAGTTTATCTTTTATATCGTTTACACTGGAAGGAAGAGCAGGATCTTATCTGGGGTGAAGCCGAGGGGACGAGAAGGGAAAAAGAAAGATTTCACCGCACCCACATCCACCCCGCACCCACGAGAGGCCGGCGAGGTCCGAAAACCAAATCCTAATATATGTGACACTCATTGCTGAGCTGCTGTATCTAATCCTATCATGAGATACCTCAACCAATAGTATCACACATGGTAAAATAGATACAGCGGCTCAGCAGACAGTATCACACATGGTAAAATAGATACAGCGGCTCAGCAGACAGTATCACACATGGTTAGATTAGATACATAGCTCAGCAGACAGTATCACACATGGTTAGATTAGATACACAGCTCAGCAGACAGTATCACACATGGTAAAATAGATACAGCGGCTCAGCAGACAGTATCACACATGGTTAGATTAGATACATGGCTCAGCAGACAGTATCACACATGGATAGATTAGATACATAGCTCAGCAGACAGTATCACACATGGATAGATTAGATACATAGCTCAGCAGACCGTATCACACAGGAGAGGATGAGATACACAGCTCAGCAGACCGTATCACACATGGATAGATTAGATACACAGCTCAGCAGACAGTATCACACAAGGTTAGATACACAGCTCAGCAGACTGTGTCACACATGGTTAGATACACGGCTCAGCAGACAGTATCATACATGATTAGATACATAGCTCAGCAGATAGTATCACACATGGTTAGATTAGATACAGCGGCTCAGCAGACAGTATCACACATGGTTAGATTAGATACAGCGGCTTAGCAGACAGTGTCACACCTGGCTGGATTAAATACATGGCTCAGCAGAGGGTATCACACATGGTTGGATTAGATACACGGCTCAGCAGACAGTATCACACATGGTTAGATTAGATACAACGGCTCAGCAGACAGTATCACACATGGATAGATTAGATACATGGCTCAGCAAATGGTATCACACATGGTTAGATTAGATACACGGCTCAGCAGACAGTATCACACATGGATAGATTAGATACATAGCTCAGCAGACAGTATCACACAGGAGAGGATGAGATACACAGCTCAGCAGACTTTATCACACAGGATAGGATTAGATACACAGCTCAGCAGACCATATCACACATGGATAGATTAGATACACAGCTCAGCAGATAGTATCACACATGGTTAGATACACGGCTCAGCAGACAGTATCACACATAGTTAGATTAGATACATGGCTCAGCAGACAGTATCACACAAGGTTAGATACACAGCTCAGCAGACTGTCACATGGTTAGATACACGGCTCAGCAGACAGTATCATACATGATTAGATACATAGCTCAGCAGATAGTATCACACATGATTAGATACATGGCTCTGCAGACAGTATCACACATGGTTAGATTAGATACATGGCTCAGCAGATGGTATCACACATGGTTAGATTAGATACACGGCTCAGCAGACAGTATCACACATGGATAGATTAGATACAGCGGCTTAGCAGACAGTGTCACACATGGATAGATTAGATACATGGCTCAGCAGATGGTATCAAACATGGTTAGATTAGATACAGCGGCTCAGCAGACAGTGTCACACATGGATAGATTAGATACATGGCTCAGCAGATGGTATCAAACATGGTTAGATTAGATACATGGCTCAGCAGACAGTATCACACATGGTTAGATTAGATACATGGCTCAGCAGACAGTATCACACATGGTTAGATTAGATACATGGCTCAGCAGACAGTATCACACATGGTTAGATTAGATACAGCGGCTCAGCAGACAGTATCACACATGGATAGATTAGACACATGGCTCAGCAGATTGTATCACACATGGTTAGATTAGATACACGGCTCAGCAGACAGTATCACACATGGATAGATTAGATACATGGCTCAGCAGACAGTATCACACTTGGATAGATTAGATACATGGCTCAGCAGATGGTATCACACATGGTTGGATTAGATACACGGCTCAGCAGATGGTATCACACATGGTTGGATTAGATACACGGCTCAGCAGACAGTATCACACTTGGATAGATTAGATACATGGCTCAGCAGATGGTATCACACATGGTTGGATTAGATACACGGCTCAGCAGATGGTATCACACATGGTTGGATTAGATACACGGCTCAGCAGACAGTATCACACATGGATAGATTAGATACATGGCTCAGCAGATGGTATCACACATGATAGGGTTAGATTAGATACACGGCTCAGCAGACAGTATCACACATGGTTAGATTAGATACAGCGGCTCAGCAGACAGTATCACACTTGGATAGATTAGATACACGGCTCAGCAGATGGTATCACACATGGTTGGATTAGATACACGGCTCAGCAGACAGTATCACACATGGATAGATTAGATACATGGCTCAGCAGATGGTATCACACATGATAGGGTTAGATTAGATACACGGTTCAGCAGACAGTATCACACATGGATAGATTAGATACACGGTTCAGCAGACAGTATCACACATGGTTAGATTAGATACACGGCTCAGCAGACAGTATCACACATGGATAGATTAGATACAGCGGCTTAGCAGATAGTATCACACATGGATAGATTAGATACAGCAGCTCAGGAGACAGTATCACCCATGATAGGGTTAGATGTACACCTCAGCAGGAAATATCTAACCCTATCGTGTGATGCTCATTACTGTATCTAATCCTGCCATGTGCGATACTAAGCGTTGTGTGTAATCGGTGAGGATGATGGGAGCGGTGGTCCAGGTCGCCCTTTGCTGACAGCGCGGTCTGGATTTGCGCGGGCGCTGCGGTGCCCATCACGGGCGTCTGTCATTACCTCGCACAGTTACCTGGAGTTCAGCCGTTAATATTAATAGACAGTGAAAGCCGAACCGCTTCAGTGCAAGGTGTGAAATGAGTGCGGACGCCGCTGTCACAGGCGCAGCGGACACGGGCGCGGAGAGGCTACACGTGTCCTGCCAGCACCAGACAAAGTGGGGAAGGAGATCGCCCGCGCCCCCCACTGCTGGATACATACGGGGGCATTTACTGCGGAGCCCTGCGCTGCACCGTATCATCGCTATACAACAAGGGTTCATTCACTGACAGCAAGCAGAGATATTAAAGTCTATTAGGAAGGTGCAGACATTTACATTAGGAGGTGATCCAGCTTCATTATCACAGTGCTGAGCCCAGGGGCGTACCCTCCATAGGGCCCTGAGATGTGGGGGCCCGGAGACGGTCTGCATTGGGCCCCTGCCGTCACAAGTTCAGCGGGATCTGCATCCTCAGGACGCGCATACTGATGAATATAAGGGTGGATCAGGGCGTGTGAGCTCCCGGGCACTGCCTCCTCTGAGGTGGAGCAGCGCGTCAGGGGGCTGGAGGGGCATCATACCTAAACGGGGAGCTGTGACGGGTCCCATACTGAGGTGGGGGCATCATACTGAATGATGGTCTGTGGGGGGTCCCATACTAAGGGGGGGCATCATACTGAACGGGGGGCTGTGGGGGTCCCATACTGAGGTGGGGGCATCATACTGAATGATGGTCTGTGGGGGGTCCCATACTAAGGTGGGGGCAGCATACTGAACGGGGGGCTGTGAGGGTCCCATACTAAGGTGGGGGCATCATACTGAATGATGGTCTGTGGGGGGTCCCATACTAAGGGGGGGGGCATCATACTGAACGGGGGGCTGTGAGGGTCCCATACTAAGGTGGGGGCATCATACTGAACGGGGGGCTGTGAGGGTATCATACTGAGGTGGGGGCATCATACTGAACGTGGGGCTGTGAGGGGCCCCATACTGAGGTGGGGGCAGGATACTGAATGATGGTCTGTGGGGGGTCCCATACTAAGGGGGGGGCATCATACTGAACGGGGGGCTGTGAGGGTCCCATACTAAGGTGGGGGCATCATACTGAACGGGGGGCTGTGAGGGTATCATACTGAGGTGGGGGCATCATACTGAACGTGGGGCTGTGAGGGGCCCCATACTGAGGTGGGGGCAGGATACTGAATGATGGTCTGTGGGGGGTCCCATACTAAGGTGGGCGCATCATACTGAACGGGGGGCTGTGAGGGGCCCTATACTGAGGTGGGGGAAGCATAGTGAACGGGGGGGGGGGGGGGCTGTGGGGGTCCCATACTGAGGTGGGGGCATCATACTGAACGATGCGCTGTGGGGGGTCCCATACTGAGGTGGGGTATCATACTGAATGGGGGGCTGTGGGGGTATCATACTGAATGGGAGGCTGTGGGGGGCCCCATACTGAGGTGGGGGCCCTCTCTGTGAATGGAGCTGTGCAGCCATCATACTGAACAGGGAGCTGTGGGGGGTCCCATACTGAGGCAGAGGTCCTCATTCTATGTATGAAGGTGTGGGAGGTCCCATAGTGAGGTGGAGGCCCTCATTTTGTGGGGGAAGCTGTGGGGCCATCATACTGAATGGTGGGCTGTGGGGGGGTCCCATACTGACTTGGGGGCCCTCACTTTGTGGGGTGGGGGGAGCTGTGGGGCCATCATACTGAGTGGTGGGCTGTGGTGGGGTCCCATACTGACTTGGGGGGCCCTCACTTTGTGGGGTGAGGGGAGCTGTGGGGCCATCATACAGAATAGTGGGCTGTGGGGGGTGCCATACTGAGGTAGGGGCCCTCATTCTGTGTGGGGAGCTGTGGGGGGCACCATACTGAGCTGTGGACTGTGGAGAGTTCCATACTTAGGGGGGGGGCCCATTCTATGTGATACTACACTACTGTGGGGTTATCTTACTTAGTTTGTGGGGAGAGCATCAAACTAAAAAATGACCATGAGAGGGGTATTGCTGCTGAGAAGACTAAGGGGCTTCAATTGGGATATATATAAACATTTATTATTTTTTTTAGATATTGGGGAGTGATTAGAACTTTTGCTCTGGGCCCTGTGATTTCTCTGTATGCCGCTGGCTGAGACACTGCATTGTAAAATATGAGGACAATAAGCAGCAATGTGTGCGTCCCATCAGCTGCGCAGTCTGTGTGCGTCCCATCAGCTGCGCAGTCTGTGTACGTCCCATCAGCTGCGCAGTCTGTGTGCGTCCCATCAGCTGCGTAGTCTGTGTGCGTCCGATCAGCTGCGCAGTCTGTGTGCGTCCGATCAGCTGCGCAGTCTGTGTGCGTCCGATCAGCTGCGCAGTCTGTGTGCGTCCGATCAGCTGCGCAGTCTGTGTGCGTCCGATCAGCTGCGTAGTCTGTGTGCGTCCGATCAGCTGCGTAGTCTGTGTGCGTCCGATCAGCTGCGTAGTCTGTGTGCGTCCGATCAGCTGCGTAGTCTGTGTGCGTCCGATCAGCTGCGTAGTCTGTGTGTGCGTCCGATCAGCTGCGTAGTCTGTGTGCGTCCCATCAGCTGCGTAGTCTGTGTGCGCATCCGATCAGCTGCGCAGTCTGTGTGCGTCCGATCAGCTGCGCAGTCTGTGTGCGCATCCGATCAGCTGCGCAGTCTGTGTGCGTCCGATCAGCTGCACAGTCTGTGTGTGCGTCCGATCAGCTGCACAGTCTGTGTGTGCGTCCGATCAGCTGCGTAGTCTGTGTGTGCGTCCGATCAGCTGCGTAGTCTGTGTGTGCGTCCGATCAGCTGCGTAGTCTGTGTGCGTCCGATCAGCTGCGCAGTCTGTATGCGTCCGATCAGCTGCGTAGTCTGTGTGCGCGTCCGATCAGCTACGCAGTCTGTGTGCGCGTCCGATCAGCTGCGCAGTCTGTGTGCGCGTCCGATCAGCTGCGCAGTCTGTGTGTGTAGGCTGATCCCAGTGATGTCTGAGGAGTGACGGCTCTAGGATAATCTGGAGATGATCCGGAGTCAGTACAAGGAGAGAAGCGTCACCCACAGCCGCTTGTTTCTCAGCCGCAGGCGCAGCGCTGCCTCCCTGCAATGGCTGCGACTACGTCCTGAGCCTCTTCCTGAGACGACCTGCCGGAGACTCCTGTTATTGTTGGCAGGGAGCCCTGTGCAGAGCGAAATCCTCGCAGAACCCCCTAACAAATATATCGCCCCCCCGACACCCTGCGGACACTGACGTGTATATACATCTATATACTGCACCCACACATAGGGAACAGATTGTTTATTGCAGATTTCTCTCTGAATCTTCTCTATATACAATGTATCACCGAGAAGACTCCCTCCATAATACTGCTGATAACGCCGCCTATCACCAGAGATCAGCGGTGACATCACTGAGAACACCGCCTATCCATCACCAGAGATCAGCGGTGACATCACTGAGAACAGCTCCTATCCATCACCAGAGATCAGCAGTGACATCACTGAGAACACCTCCTATCCATCACCAGAGATCAGCAGTGACATCACTGAGAACACCGCCTATCCATCACCAGAGATCAGCGGTGACATCACTGAGAACGCCTCCTATCCATCACCAGAGATCAGCAGTGACATCACTGAGAACACCTCCTATCCATCACCAGAGATCAGCAGTGACATCACTGAGAACACCTCCTATCCATCACCAGAGATCAGCGGTGACATCACTGAGAACACCTCCTATCCATCACCAGAGATCAGCGGTGACATCACTGAGAACACCTCCTATCCATCACCAGAGATCAGCGGTGACATCACTGAGAACACCTCCTATCCATCACCAGAGATCAGCGGTGACATCACTGAGAACACCTCCTATCCATCACCAGAGATCAGCAGTGACATCACTGAGAACACCTCCTATCTATCACCAGAGATCAGCGGTGACATCACTGAGAACACCGCCTATCCATCACCAGAGATCAGCAGTGACATCACTGAGAACACCTCCTATCCATCACCAGAGATCAGCAGTGACATCACTGAGAACACCGCCTATCCATCACCAGAGATCAGCAGTGACATCACTGAGAACACCTTCTATCCATCACCAGAGATCAGCAGTGACATCACTGAGAACACCGCCTATCCATCACCAGAGATCAGCGGTGACATCACTGAGAACGCCTCCTATCCATCACCAGAGATCAGCGGTGACATCACTGAGAACACCTCCTATCCATCACCAGAGATCAGCAGTGACATCACTGAGAACGCCTCCTATCCATCACCAGAGATCAGCGGTGACATCACTGAGAACGCCTCCTATCCATCACCAGAGATCAGCGGTGACATCACTGAGAACACCTCCTATCCATCACCAGAGATCAGCGGTGACATCACTGAGAACACCTCCTATCCATCACCAGAGATCAGCAGTGACATCCCTGAGAACACCTCCTATCCATCACCAGAGATCAGCAGTGACATCACTGAGAACACCTCTTATCCAGCACCAGAGATCAGCGGTGACATCACTGAGAACACCTCCTATCCATCACCAGAGATCAGCGGTGACATCACTGAGAACACCTCCTATCCATCACCAGAGATCAGCGGTGACATCACTGAGAACACCTCCTATCCATCACCAGAGATCAGCGGTGACATCCCTGAGAACACCTCCTATCCATCACCAGAGATCAGCGGTGACATCACTGAGAACACCTCCTATCCATCACCAGAGATCAGCGGTGACATCACTGAGAACACCTCCTATCCATCACCAGAGATCAGCGGTGACATCACTGAGAACACCTCCTATCCATCACCAGAGATCAGCAGTGACATCACTGAGAACACCTCCTATCCATCACCAGAGATCAGCGGTGACATCACTGAGAACACCTCCTATCCATCACTAGAGATCAGCAGTGACATCACTGAGAACACCTCCTATCCATCACCAGAGATCAGCGGTGACATCACTGAGAACACCTCCTATCCATCACCAGAGATAAGCAGTGACATCACTGATAACACCGCCTATCCATCACCAGAGATCAGCAGTGAAATCACTGAGAACACCTCCTATCCATCACCAGAGATCAGCGGTGACATCACTGAGAACACCTCCTATCCATCACCAGAGATCAGCAGTGACATCACTGAGAACACCTCCTATCCATCACCAGAGATCAGCGGTGACATCACTGAGAACACCGCCTATCCATCACCAGAGATCAGCGGTGACATCACTGAGAACACCTCCTATCCATCACCAGAGATCAGCGGTGACATCACTGAGAACACCTCCTATCCATCACCAGAGATCAGCAGTGACATCACTGAGAACACCGCCTATCCATCACCAGAGATCAGCAGTGACATCACTGAGAACACCTCCTATCCATCACCAGAGATCAGCGGTGACATCACTGAGAACACCGCCTATCCATCACCAGAGATCAGCAGTGACATCACTGAGAACACCTCCTATCCATCACCAGAGATCAGCAGTGACATCACTGAGAACACCGCCTATCCATCACCAGAGAACACCGCCTATCCATCACCAGAGATCAGCAGTGACATCACTGAGAACACCTCCTATCCATCACCAGAGATCAGCGGTGACATCACTGAGAACACCTCCTATCCATCACCAGAGATCAGCGGTGACATCACTGAGAACACCGCCTATCCATCACCAGAGATCAGCAGTGATATCACTGAGAACACCTCCTATCCATCACCAGAGATCAGCAGTGATATCACTGAGAACACCTCCTATCCATCACCAGAGATCAGCGGTGACATCACTGAGAACACCTCCTATCCATCACCAGAGATCAGCGGTGACATCACTGAGAACACCTCCTATCCATCACCAGAGATCAGCAGTGACATCACTGAGAACACCTCCTATCCATCACCAGAGATCAGCAGTGACATCACTGAGAACACCGCCTATCCATCACCAGAGATCAGCGGTGACATCACTGAGAACACCTCCTATCCATCACCAGAGATCAGCAGTGACATCACTGAGAGCACCTCCTATCCATCACCAGAGATCAGCGGTGACATCACTGAGAGTACCTCCTATCCATCACCAGAGATCAGCGGTGACATCACTGAGAACACCTCCTATCCATCACCAGAGATCAGCAGTGACATCACTGAGAACACCTCCTATCCATCACCACAGATCAGCGGTGACATCACTGAGAACACCTCCTATCCATCACCAGAGATCAGCGGTGACATCACTGAGAACACCTCCTATCCATCACCAGAGATCAGCAGTGACATCACTGAGAACACCTCCTATCCATCACCAGAGATCAGCGGTGACATCACTGAGAACACCGCCTATCCATCACCAGAGATCAGCGGTGACATCACTGAGAACACCGCCTATCCATCACCAGAGATCAGCAGTGACATCACTGATAACACCGCCTATCCATCACCAGAGATCAGCAGTGACATCACTGATAACACCGCCTATCCATCACCAGAGATCAGCAGTGACATCACTGATAACACCGCCTATCCATCACCAGAGATCAGCAGTGACATCACTGAGAGCACCTCCTATCCATCACCAGAGATCAGCGGTGACATCACTGAGAACACCTCCTATCCATCACCAGAGATCAGCAGTGACATCACTGAGAACACCGCCTATCCATCACCAGAGATCAGCAGTGACATCACTGAGAACACCGCCTATCCATCACCAGAGATCAGCGGTGACATCACTGAGGACACCGCCTATCCATCACCAGAGATCAGCGGTGACATCACTGAGAACACCGCCTATCCATCACCAGAGATCAGCGGTGACATCACTGAGAACACCGCCTATCCATCACCAGAGATCAGCGGTGACATCACTGAGAACACCTCCTATCCATCACCAGAGATCAGCGGTGACATCACTGAGAACACCTCCTATCCATCACCAGAGATCAGCGGTGACATCACTGATAACACCGCCTATCCATCACCAGAGATCAGCAGTGACATCACTGAGAACACCGCCTATCCATCACCAGAGATCAGCGGTGACATCACTGAGGACACCGCCTATCCATCACCAGAGATCAGCGGTGACATCACTGAGAACACCTCCTATCCATCACCAGAGATCAGCGGTGACATCACTGAGAACACCTCCTATCCATCACCAGAGATCAGCGGTGACATCACTGATAACACCGCCTATCCATCACCAGAGATCAGCGGTGACATCACTGAGAACACCGCCTATCCATCACCAGAGATCAGCAGTGACATCACTGAGAACACCACCTATCCATCACCAGAGATCAGCGGTGACATCACTGAGAACACCTCCTATCCATCACCAGAGATCAGCGGTGACATCACTGAGAACACCTCCTATCCATCACCAGAGATCAGCAGTGACATCACTGAGAACACCTCCTATCCATCACCAGAGATCAGCGGTGACATCACTGAGGACACCGCCTATCCATCACCAGAGATCAGCGGTGACATCACTGAGAACACCTCCTATCCATCACCAGAGATCAGCGGTGACATCACTGAGAACACCTCCTATCCATCACCAGAGATCAGCGGTGACATCACTGAGAACACCTCCTATCCATCACCAGAGATCAGCGGTGACATCACTGAGGACACCGCCTATCCATCACCAGAGATCAGCGGTGACATCACTGAGAACACCTCCTATCCATCACCAGAGATCAGCAGTGACATCACTGAGTACACCTCCTATCCATCACCAGAGATCAGCGGTGACATCACTGAGAACACCTCCTATCCATCACCAGAGATCAGCGGTGAAATCACTGAGAACACCTCCTATCCATCACCAGAGATCAGCAGTGACATCACTGAGAACACCGCCTATCCATCACCAGAGATCAGCAGTGACATCACTGAGAACACCTCCTATCCATCACCAGAGATCAGCGGTGACATCACTGAGAACACCACCTATCCATCACCAGAGATCAGCGGTGACATCACTGAGAACACCTCCTATCCATCACCAGAGATCAGCGGTGACATCACTTTTCTGTTTGTGTCTTCTCTTCTCCGGACTTCTCGCGGTATGTGTAGCTGTCGGATGCTGCGCTCTCTGTGACTCGTGCGCTCGTTTCGCTCAGGCGCCACCTGTGCGGCTGCAGTCAGCACATGATCGGTCACACTGTCCCAGCCGCGCTCCCTCCAGGATGATGTCACTCCAGCCTGGTCTTCCTTGTATTGGGTGTCGGGGGGGATCGGCTGGAGATATTTTTACCCCCCTCTTTTCTCCGGGTGCCATTTTTAGATCCTAGAGACTATCCCAGACTGTAACAGGACTATAAATACCGGGAGGTTATCCGCAGACAGATGATCCGGAGCAGCACGCGAGGCTGCGGCGCAGAACAAAAGAGCGTGACCAGGTCACATGATGGCGACATTCACGGATGGTATAACAGGTGGGGCCTTATCACCTCCCCTCCTTCGCCATTTGATTTCTTTTGCATTCTAATTCCTGTAATCCAGCGAGAATCCGGGCGTTCTGATAATCTGGGCGTTCTGATAATTCGGACGTTCTGATAATTCGGACGTTCTGATAATTCGGACGTTCTGATAATCCGGGCGTTCTGATAATCCGGGCGTTCTGATAATCCGGGCGTTCTGATAATCCGGGCGTTCTGATAATCCGGGCGTTCTGATAATCCGGGCGTTCTGATAATCCGGGCGTTCTGATAATCCGGGACGTTTGTTCTGATAATCGGGACGTTTGTTCTGATAATCGGGACGTTTGTTCTGATAATCGGGACGTTCTGATAATCCGGGACGTTCTGATAATCCGGGCGTTCTTATAATCCGGGCATTCTGATAATCCGGGCGTTCTGATAATTTGGATGTTTTGATAGTCCGGGCGTTTTGATAATCCGGGCGTTCTGATAATTCGGATGTTTTGATAATCCGGGCGTTCTGATAATCCGGGCGTTCTGATAATCCGGGCGTTCTGATAATCTGGACGTTCTGATAATCTGGGCGTTCTGATAATCCGGGCGTTCTGATAATCCGGGCATTCTGATAATCTGCCACTGATTTGCATCATACTGGGTTGGTAATATTTCCATTGGAAACTGACTTTGGAATCAGTCACATGAGATGAGGCGCCCAATGTGGGGGAACTTGGGGTGCACCCCTGACACGGGCCACAGAAACGGATTCCAGCTGTTGGCGGCGCTCAGACACACAACATCTGGCCTGACAAAGCCAAACTAAACAAGAAGAGGATGGATACAAGAGAAGGCTGGGAAATGTCACAATTCTGCCGCAGCCTCCGAGGGGTTAACCCTTCACCGCCCAGGAGCCATACATCGCCCAGCGGTGTCATAGAGGAATGACAGGCGGCAGAACCAGAACCAGAACCCCCCGCACCACCTCTGATTACAGAAGTTACTATGGGGATACATAAAAACATTGTTTAAAAGAACTGAAGTCCTCAGAGGTTGATACCTTTTAATGGTAACTGAAAAGATGGTGATAATCGCGGCTCCAGACTCCTCCGGTCTCTTCATCAGGCTCAATATAACACAAAATCTGAAGAGGCACATATTTATACACAACAGGACATAGAATGGGGCAGTAAGAAAAAACAAAAATAGAAGTTATACAAAAAATACCATCATGGATTCGTGTCTTTTTACATCAGTTAAGAGATGTGCTCTGACCATCCGAGCGCATCACAGCCCGGACCAGACCCTGATCAGAGGAAAATAAGCATCCGAGCGCATCACAGCCCGGACCAGACCCTGATCAGAGGAAAATAAGCATCCGAGCGCGTCACAGCCCGGACCAGACCCTGATCAGAGGAAAATAAGCATCCGAGCGCATCACAGCCCGGACCAGACCCTTATCAGAGGACAATAGGCATCTGGGGGCGTCACAGCCCGGACCAGACCCTTATCAGAGGACAATAAGCATCTGGGGGCGTCACAGCCCGGACCAGACCCTGATCAGAGGACAATAAGCATCCGAGCGCGTCACAGCCCGGACCAGACCCTTATCAGAGGACAATAGGCATCTGGGGGCGTCACAGCCCGGACCAGACCCTTATCAGAGGACAATAAGCATCTGGGGGCGTCACAGCCCGGACCAGACCCTGATCAGAGGACAATAAGCATCCGAGCGCGTCACAGCCCGGACCAGACCCTTATCAGAGGACAATAAGCATCTGGGGGCGTCACAGCCCGGACCAGACCCTGATCAGAGGACAATAAGCATCCGAGCGCGTCACAGCCCGGACCAGACCCTGATCAGAGGACAATAAGCATCCGAGCGCGTCACAGCCCGGACCAGACCCTGATCAGAGGAAAATAAGCATCCGAGCGCGTCACAGCCCGGACCAGACCCTGATCAGAGGACAATAAGCATCCGAGTGTGTCACAGCCCGGACCAGACCCTGATCAGAGGAAAATAAGCATCCGAGCGCGTCACAGCCCAGACCAGACCCTGATCAGAGGAAAATAAGCATCCGAGCCCGTCACAGCCCGGACCAGACCCTGATCAGAGGACAATAAGCATCCGAGCGCGTCACAGCCCGGACCAGACCCTGATCAGAGGACAATAAGCATCTGGGGGCGTCACAGCCCGGACCAGACCCTGATCAGAGGACAATAAGCATCCGAGCGCATCACAGCCCGGACCAGACCCTGATCAGAGGAAAATAAGCATCCGAGCCCGTCACAGCCCGGACCAGACCCTGATCAGAGGACAATAAGCATCCGAGCGCGTCACAGCCCGGACCAGACCCTGATCAGAGGACAATAAGCATCCGAGCGCGTCACAGCCCGGACCAGACCCTGATCAGAGGAAAATAAGCATCCGAGCCCGTCACAGCCCGGACCAGACCCTGATCAGAGGACAATAAGCATCCGAGCGCGTCACAGCCCGGACCAGACCCTGATCAGAGGACAATAAGCATCTGGGGGCGTCACAGCCCGGACCAGACCCTGATCAGAGGACAATAAGCATCCGAGCGCATCACAGCCCGGACCAGACCCTGATCAGAGGAAAATAAGCATCCGAGCCCGTCACAGCCCGGACCAGACCCTGATCAGAGGACAATAAGCATCCGAGCGCGTCACAGCCCGGACCAGACCCTGATCAGAGGACAATAAGCATCCGGGGGCATCACAGCCCGGACCAGACCCTGATCAGAGGACAATAAGCATCCGGGGGCGTCACAGCCCGGACCAGACCCTGATCAGAGGACAATAAGCATCCGAGCGTGTCACAGCCCGGACCAGACCCTGATCAGAGGACAATAAGCATCCGAGCCCGTCACAGCCCGCACCAGACCCTTATCAGAGGAAAATAAGCATCCGAGCGCGTCACAGCCCGCACCAGACCCTTATCAGAGGAAAATAAGCATCCGAGCGCGTCACAGCCCGGACCAGACCCTGATCAGAGGAAAATAAGCATCCGAGGGCATCACAGCCCGGACCAGACCCTGATCAGAGGAAAATAAGCATCCGAGCGCGTCACAGCCCGGACCAGACCCTGATCAGAGGAAAATAAGTATCCGAGCGCATCACAGCCCGGACCAGACCCTGATCAGAGGAAAATAAGCATCCGAGCGCATCACAGCCCGGACCAGACCCTGATCAGAGGAAAATAAGCATCCGAGCGCGTCACAGCCCGGACCAGACCCTGATCAGAGGAAAATAAGCATCCGAGCGCATCACAGCCCGGACCAGACCCTGATCAGAGGACAATAAGCATCCGAGTGCGTCACAGCCCGGACCAGACCCTGATCAGAGGAAAATAAGCATCCGAGGGCATCACAGCCCGGACCAGACCCTGATCAGAGGAAAATAAGCATCCGAGGGCATCACAGCCCGGACCAGACCCTGATCAGAGGAAAATAAGCATCCGAGCGCGTCACAGCCCGGACCAGACCCTTATCAGAGGAAAATAAGCATCCGAGCGCGTCACAGCCCGGACCAGACCCTGATAAGAGGAAAATAAGCATCCGAGGGCATCACAGCCCGGACCAGACCCTGATCAGAGGAAAATAAGCATCCGAGCGCGTCACAGCCCGGACCAGACCCTGATCAGAGGAAAATAAGCATCCGAGCGCATCACAGCCCGGACCAGACCCTGATCAGAGGAAAATAAGCATCCGAGGGCATCACAGCCCGGACCAGACCCTGATCAGAGGACAATAAGCATCCGAGCGCATCACAGCCCGGACCAGACCCTGATCAGAGGACAATAAGCATCCGAGCGCGTCACAGCCCGGACCAGACCCTGATCAGAGTACAATAAGCATCCGAGCGCGTCACAGCCCGGACGAGACCCTGATCAGAGGAAAATAAGCATCCGAGCGCGTCGCAGCCCGGACCAGACCCTGATCAGAGGAAAATAAGCATCCGAGCGCGTCACAGCCCGGACCAGACCCTGATCAGAGGAAAATAAGCATCCGAGCGCATCACAGCCCGGACCAGACCCTGATCAGAGGACAATAAGCATCCGAGCGCGTCACAGCCCGGACCAGACCCTGATCAGAGGAAAATAAGCATCCGAGCGCGTCACAGCCCGGACCAGACCCTGATCAGAGGAAAATAAGCATCCGAGCGCGTCACAGCCCGGAACAGACCCTGATCAGAGGAAAATAAGCATCCGAGCGCGTCACAGCCCGGACCAGACCCTGATCAGAGGAAAATAAGCATCCGAGCGCGTCACAGCCCGGACCAGACCCTGATCAGAGGAAAATAAGCATCCGAGCGCGTCACAGCCCGGACCAGACCCTGATCAGAGGAAAATAAGCATCCGAGTGCGGCACAGCCCGGACCAGACCCTGATCAGAGGACAATAAGCATCCGAGTGTGTCACAGCCCGGACCAGACCCTGATCAGAGGACAATAAGCATCCGAGCGCATCACAGCCCGGACCAGACCCTGATCAGAGGACAATAAGCATCCGAGTGTGTCACAGCCCGGACCAGACCCTGATCAGAGGAAAATAAGCATCCGAGCGCGTCACAGCCCGGACCAGACCCTGATCAGAGGAAAATAAGCATCCGGGGGCGTCACAGCCCGGACCAGACCCTGATCAGAGGAAAATAAGCATCCGAGCGCGTCACAGCCCGGACCAGACCCTGATCAGAGGAAAATAAGCATCCGAGCGCGTCACAGCCCAGACCAGACCCTGATCAGAGGAAAATAAGCATCCAAGCGCGTCACAGCCCGGACCAGACCCTGATCAGAGGAAAATAAGCATCCGAGGGCATCACAGCCCGGACCAGACCCTGATCAGAGGAAAATAAGCATCCGAGGGCATCACAGCCCGGACCAGACCCTGATCAGAGGAAAATAAGCATCCGAGCGCATCACAGCCCGGACCAGACCCTGATCAGAGGAAAATAAGCATCCGAGCGCATCACAGCCCGGACCAGACCCTGATCAGAGGAAAATAAGCATCCGAGCGCGTCACAGCCCGGACCAGACCCTGATCAGAGGAAAATAAGCATCCGAGCGCGTCACAGCCCGGACCAGACCCTGATCAGAGGAAAATAAGCATCCGAGGGCATCACAGCCCGGACCAGACCCTGATCAGAGGACAATAAGCATCCGAGCGCGTCACAGCCCGGACCAGACCCTGATCAGAGGACAATAAGCATCCGAGCGCATCACAGCCCGGACCAGACCCTGATCAGAGGAAAATAAGCATCCGAGCGCATCACAGCCCGGACCAGACCCTGATCAGAGGACAATAAGCATCCGAGCGCATCACAGCCCGGACCAGACCCTGATCAGAGGAAAATAAGCATCCGAGCGCGTCACAGCCCGGACCAGACCCTGATCAGAGGAAAATAAGCATCCGAGCGCATCACAGCCCGGACCAGACCCTGATCAGAGGAAAATAAGCATCCGAGCGCGTCACAGCCCGGACCAGACCCTGATCAGAGGAAAATAAGCATCCGAGCGCGTCACAGCCCGGACCAGACCCTGATCAGAGGACAATAAGCATCCGAGCGCGTCACAGCCCGGACCAGACCCTGATCAGAGGAAAATAAGCATCCGAGCGCATCACAGCCCGGACCAGACCCTGATCAGAGGAAAATAAGCATCCGAGTGCATCACAGCCCGGACCAGACCCTGATCAGAGGAAAATAAGCATCCGAGCGCGTCACAGCCCGGACCAGACCCTGATCAGAGGACAATAAGCATCCGAGCGTGTCACAGCCCGGACCAGACCCTGATCAGAGGAAAATAAGCATCCGAGCGTGTCACAGCCCGGACCAGACCCTGATCAGAGGAAAATAAGCATCCGAGCGCATCACAGCCCGGACCAGACCCTGATCAGAGGAAAATAAGCATCCGAGCGTGTCACAGCCCGGACCAGACCCTGATCAGAGGAAAATAAGCATCCGAGCGCGTCACAGCCCGGACCAGATCCTGATCAGAGGAAAATAAGCATCCGAGCGCGTCACAGCCCGGACCAGACCCTGATCAAAGGAAAATAAGCATCCGAGCGCGTCACAGCCCGGACCAGACCCTGATCAGAGGACAATAAGCATCCGAGCGCGTCACAGCCCGGACCAGACCCTGATCAGAGGAAAATAAGCATCCGAGCGCATCACAGCCCGGACCAGACCCTGATCAGAGGAAAATAAGCATCCGAGCGCATCAGAGCCCGGACCAGACCCTGATCAGAGGACAATAAGCATCCGAGCGCGTCACAGCCCGGACCAGACCCTGATCAGAGGAAAATAAGCATCCGAGCGCATCACAGCCCGGACCAGACCCTGATCAGAGGACAATAAACATCCGAGTGTGTCACAGCCCGGACCAGACCCTGATCAGAGGAAAATAAGCATCCGAGCGCGTCACAGCCCGGACCAGACCCTGATCAGAGGACAATAAGCATCCGAGCGCGTCACAGCCCGGACCAGACCCTGATCAGAGGAAAATAAGCATCCGAGCGCATCACAGCCCGGACCAGACCCTGATCAGAGGAAAATAAGCATCCGAGCGCATCACAGCCCGGACCAGACCCTGATCAGAGGAAAATAAGCATCCGAGCGCATCACAGCCCGGACCAGACCCTGATCAGAGGAAAATAAGCATCCGAGCGCGTCACAGCCCGGACCAGACCCTGATCAGAGGACAATAAGCATCCGAGCGCGTCACAGCCCGGACCAGACCCTGATCAGAGGAAAATAAGCATCCGAGCGCATCACAGCCCGGACCAGACCCTGATCAGAGGAAAATAAGCATCCGAGTGCATCACAGCCCGGACCAGACCCTGATCAGAGGAAAATAAGCATCCGAGCGCGTCACAGCCCGGACCAGACCCTGATCAGAGGACAATAAGCATCCGAGCGTGTCACAGCCCGGACCAGACCCTGATCAGAGGACAATAAGCATCCGAGCGCGTCACAGCCCGGACCAGACCCTGATCAGAGGAAAATAAGCATCCGAGCGCGTCACAGCCCGGACCAGACCCTGATCAGAGGACAATAAGCATCCGAGCTCATCACAGCCCGGACCAGACCCTGATCAGAGGAAAATAAGCATCCGAGCGCGTCACAGCCCGGACCAGACCCTGATCAGAGGACAATAAGCATCCGAGCGCGTCACAGCCCGGACCAGACCCTGATCAGAGGAAAATAAGCATCCGAGGGCATCACAGCCCGGACCAGACCCTGATCAGAGGAAAATAAGCATCCGAGCGCATCACAGCCCGGACCAGACCCTGATCAGAGGACAATAAGCATCCGAGCGCGTCACAGCCCGGACCAGACCCTGATCAGAGGAAAATAAGCATCCGAGCGCATCACAGCCCGGACCAGACCCTGATCAGAGGACAATAAGCATCCGAGCGCATCACAGCCCGGACCAGACCCTGATCAGAGGAAAATAAGCATCCGAGTGCATCACAGCCCGGACCAGACCCTGATCAGAGGAAAATAAGCATCCGAGCGCGTCACAGCCCGGACCAGACCCTGATCAGAGGAAAATAAGCATCCGAGCGCATCACAGCCCGGACCAGACCCTGATCAGAGGAAAATAAGCATCCGAGGGCATCACAGCCCGGACCAGACCCTGATCAGAGGACAATAAGCATCCGAGCGCGTCACAGCCCGGACCAGACCCTGATCAGAGGACAATAAGCATCCGAGCGTGTCACAGCCCGGACCAGACCCTGATCAGAGGACAATAAGCATCCGAGCGCGTCACAGCCCGGACCAGACCCTGATCAGAGGACAATAAGCATCCGAGCGCATCACAGCCCGGACCAGACCCTGATCAGAGGAAAATAAGCATCCGAGCGCGTCACAGCCCGGACCAGACCCTGATCAGAGGAAAATAAGCATCCGAGCGCGTCACAGCCCGGACCAGACCCTGATCAGAGGAAAATAAGCATCCGAGGGCATCACAGCCCGGACCAGACCCTGATCAGAGGACAATAAGCATCCGAGCGCATCACAGCCCGGACCAGACCCTGATCAGAGGAAAATAAGCATCCGAGCGCGTCACAGCCCGGACCAGACCCTGATCAGAGGAAAATAAGCATCCGAGCGCATCACAGCCCGGACCAGACCCTGATCAGAGGAAAATAAGCATCCGAGCGCGTCACAGCCCGGACCAGACCCTGATCAGAGGAAAATAAGCATCCGAGCGCGTCACAGCCCGGACCAGACCCTGATCAGAGGACAATAAGCATCCGAGCGCGTCACAGCCCGGACCAGACCCTGATCAGAGGAAAATAAGCATCCGAGCGCATCACAGCCCGGACCAGACCCTGATCAGAGGAAAATAAGCATCCGAGCGCATCACAGCCCGGACCAGACCCTGATCAGAGGAAAATAAGCATCCGAGTGCATCACAGCCCGGACCAGACCCTGATCAGAGGAAAATAAGCATCCGAGCGCGTCACAGCCCGGACCAGACCCTGATCAGAGGACAATAAGCATCCGAGCGTGTCACAGCCCGGACCAGACCCTGATCAGAGGAAAATAAGCATCCGAGCGTGTCACAGCCCGGACCAGACCCTGATCAGAGGAAAATAAGCATCCGAGCGTGTCACAGCCCGGACCAGACCCTGATCAGAGGAAAATAAGCATCCGAGCGTGTCACAGCCCGGACCAGACCCTGATCAGAGGAAAATAAGCATCCGAGCGCGTCACAGCCCGGACCAGATCCTGATCAGAGGAAAATAAGCATCCGAGCGCATCACAGCCCGGACCAGACCCTGATCAGAGGAAAATAAGCATCCGAGCGCGTCACAGCCCGGACCAGACCCTGATCAGAGGACAATAAGCATCCGAGCGCGTCACAGCCCGGACCAGACCCTGATCAGAGGAAAATAAGCATCCGAGCGCGTCACAGCCCGGACCAGACCCTGATCAGAGGACAATAAGCATCCGAGCGCGTCACAGCCCGGACCAGACCCTGATCAGAGGAAAATAAGCATCCGAGCGCATCACAGCCCGGACCAGACCCTGATCAGAGGAAAATAAGCATCCGAGCGCATCAGAGCCCGGACCAGACCCTGATCAGAGGACAATAAGCATCCGAGCGCGTCACAGCCCGGACCAGACCCTGATCAGAGGAAAATAAGCATCCGAGCGCATCACAGCCCGGACCAGACCCTGATCAGAGGACAATAAACATCCGAGTGTGTCACAGCCCGGACCAGACCCTGATCAGAGGAAAATAAGCATCCGAGCGCGTCACAGCCCGGACCAGACCCTGATCAGAGGACAATAAGCATCCGAGCGCGTCACAGCCCGGACCAGACCCTGATCAGAGGAAAATAAGCATCCGAGCGCATCACAGCCCGGACCAGACCCTGATCAGAGGAAAATAAGCATCCGAGCGCATCACAGCCCGGACCAGACCCTGATCAGAGGAAAATAAGCATCCGAGCGCATCACAGCCCGGACCAGACCCTGATCAGAGGAAAATAAGCATCCGAGCGCGTCACAGCCCGGACCAGACCCTGATCAGAGGACAATAAGCATCCGAGCGCGTCACAGCCCGGACCAGACCCTGATCAGAGGAAAATAAGCATCCGAGCGCATCACAGCCCGGACCAGACCCTGATCAGAGGAAAATAAGCATCCGAGTGCATCACAGCCCGGACCAGACCCTGATCAGAGGAAAATAAGCATCCGAGCGCGTCACAGCCCGGACCAGACCCTGATCAGAGGACAATAAGCATCCGAGCGTGTCACAGCCCGGACCAGACCCTGATCAGAGGACAATAAGCATCCGAGCGCGTCACAGCCCGGACCAGACCCTGATCAGAGGAAAATAAGCATCCGAGCGCGTCACAGCCCGGACCAGACCCTGATCAGAGGACAATAAGCATCCGAGCTCATCACAGCCCGGACCAGACCCTGATCAGAGGAAAATAAGCATCCGAGCGCGTCACAGCCCGGACCAGACCCTGATCAGAGGACAATAAGCATCCGAGCGCGTCACAGCCCGGACCAGACCCTGATCAGAGGAAAATAAGCATCCGAGGGCATCACAGCCCGGACCAGACCCTGATCAGAGGAAAATAAGCATCCGAGCGCGTCACAGCCCGGACCAGACCCTGATCAGAGGACAATAAGCATCCGAGCGTGTCACAGCCCGGACCAGACCCTGATCAGAGGAAAATAAGCATCCGAGCGCATCACAGCCCGGACCAGACCCTGATCAGAGGAAAATAAGCATCCGAGGGCATCACAGCCCGGACCAGACCCTGATCAGAGGAAAATAAGCATCCGAGCGCATCACAGCCCGGACCAGACCCTGATCAGAGGACAATAAGCATCCGAGCGCGTCACAGCCCGGACCAGACCCTGATCAGAGGAAAATAAGCATCCGAGCGCATCACAGCCCGGACCAGACCCTGATCAGAGGACAATAAGCATCCGAGCGCATCACAGCCCGGACCAGACCCTGATCAGAGGAAAATAAGCATCCGAGTGCATCACAGCCCGGACCAGACCCTGATCAGAGGAAAATAAGCATCCGAGCGCGTCACAGCCCGGACCAGACCCTGATCAGAGGAAAATAAGCATCCGAGCGCATCACAGCCCGGACCAGACCCTGATCAGAGGAAAATAAGCATCCGAGGGCATCACAGCCCGGACCAGACCCTGATCAGAGGACAATAAGCATCCGAGCGCGTCACAGCCCGGACCAGACCCTGATCAGAGGACAATAAGCATCCGAGCGTGTCACAGCCCGGACCAGACCCTGATCAGAGGACAATAAGCATCCGAGCGCGTCACAGCCCGGACCAGACCCTGATCAGAGGAAAATAAGCATCCGAGTGCATCACAGCCCGGACCAGACCCTGATCAGAGGAAAATAAGCATCCGAGCGCGTCACAGCCCGGACCAGACCCTGATCAGAGGACAATAAGCATCCGAGCGTGTCACAGCCCGGACCAGACCCTGATCAGAGGACAATAAGCATCCGAGCGCATCACAGCCCGGACCAGACCCTGATCAGAGGACAATAAGCATCCGAGCGCATCACAGCCCGGACCAGACCCTGATCAGAGGAAAATAAGCATCCGAGTGCGTCACAGCCCGGACCAGACCCTGATCAGAGGACAATAAGCATCCGAGCGCATCACAGCCCGGACCAGACCCTGATCAGAGGAAAATAAGCATCCGAGCGCGTCACAGCCCGGACCAGACCCTGATCAGAGGAAAATAAGCATCCGAGCGCGTCACAGCCCGGACCAGACCCTGATCAGAGGAAAATAAGCATCCGAGCGCGTCACAGCCCGGACCAGACCCTGATCAGAGGAAAATAAGCATCCGAGCGCATCACAGCCCGGACCAGACCCTGATCAGAGGAAAATAAGCATCCGAGCGCATCACAGCCCGGACCAGACCCTGATCAGAGGAAAATAAGCATCCGAGCGCATCACAGCCCGGACCAGACCCTGATCAGAGGAAAATAAGCATCCGAGCGCATCACAGCCCGGACCAGACCCTGATCAGAGGAAAATAAGCATCCGAGCGCATCACAGCCCGGACCAGACCCTGATCAGAGGACAATAAGCATCTGGGGGCGTCACAGCCCGGACCAGACCCTGATCAGAGGACAATAAGCATCCGAGCGCATCACAGCCCGGACCAGACCCTGATCAGAGGACAATAAGCATCCGAGCGCGTCACAGCCCGGACCAGACCCTGATCAGAGGAAAATAAGCATCCGAGCGCGTCACAGCCCAGACCAGACCCTGATCAGAGGACAATAAGCATCTGGGGGCGTCACAGCCCGGACCAGACCCTGATCAGAGGACAATAAGCATCCGAGCGCGTCACAGCCCGGACCAGACCCTGATCAGAGGACAATAAGCATCCGAGCGCATCACAGCCCGGACCAGACCCTGATCAGAGGATAATAAGCATCCGAGCGCATCAGAGCCCGGACCAGACCCTGATCAGAGGACAATAAGCATCCGAGCGCATCACAGCCCGGACCAGACCCTGATCAGAGGACAATAAGCATCCGAGCGCATCACAGCCCGGACCAGACCCTGATCAGAGGACAATAAGCATCCGAGCGCATCACAGCCCGGACCAGACCCTGATCAGAGGAAAATAAGCATCCGAGCGCGTCACAGCCCGGACCAGACCCTGATCAGAGGACAATAAGCATCCGAGCGCATCACAGCCCGGACCAGACCCTGATCAGAGGAAAATAAGCATCCGAGCGCATCACAGCCCGGACCAGACCCTGATCAGAGGACAATAAGCATCCGAGCGCGTCACAGCCCGGACCAGACCCTGATCAGAGGACAATAAGCATCCGAGCGCGTCACAGCCCGGACCAGACCCTGATCAGAGGAAAATAAGCATCCGAGCGCGTCACAGCCCGGACCAGACCCTGATCAGAGGAAAATAAGCATCCGAGCGCATCACAGCCCGGACCAGACCCTGATCAGAGGAAAATAAGCATCCGAGCGCGTCACAGCCCGGACCAGACCCTGATCAGAGGAAAATAAGCATCCGAGCGCATCACAACCCGGACCAGACCCTGATCAGAGGAAAATAAGCATCCGAGCGTGTCACAGCCCGGACCAGACCCTGATCAGAGGAAAATAAGCATCCGAGCGCGTCACAGCCCGGACCAGACCCTGATCAGAGGAAAATAAGCATCCGAGCGCATCACAGCCCGGACCAGACCCTGATCAGAGGAAAATAAGCATCCGAGCGCATCACAGCCCGGACCAGACCCTGATCAGAGGAAAATAAGCATCCGAGCGCGTCACAGCCCGGACCAGACCCTGATCAGAGGAAAATAAGCATCCGAGCGCGTCACAGCCCGGACCAGACCCTGATCAGAGGAAAATAAGCATCCGAGTGTGTCACAGCCCGGACCAGACCCTGATCAGAGGACAATAAGCATCCGAGCGTGTCACAGCCCGGACCAGACCCTGATCAGAGGAAAATAAGCATCCGAGCGCGTCACAGCCCGGACCAGACCCTGATCAAAGGAAAATAAGCATCCGAGTGTGTCACAGCCCGGACCAGACCCTGATCAGAGGAAAATAAGCATCCGAGTGCATCACAGCCCGGACCAGACCTTGATCAGAGGACAATAAGCATCCGAGTGTGTCACAGCCCGGACCAGAACCTGATCAGAGGAAAATAAGCATCCGAGCGCATCACAGCCCGGACCAGACCCTGATCAGAGGAAAATAAGCATCCGAGCGCATCACAGCCCGGACCAGACCCTGATCAGAGGACAATAAGCATCCGAGCGCATCACAGCCCGGACCAGACCCTGATCAGAGGACAATAAGCATCCGAGCGCATCACAGCCCGGACCAGACCCTGATCAGAGGACAATAAGCATCCGAGCGCGTCACAGCCCGGACCAGACCCTGATCAGAGGACAATAAGCATCCGAGCGCGTCACAGCCCGGACCAGACCCTGATCAGAGGAAAATAAGCATCCGAGCGCGTCACAGCCCGGACCAGACCCTGATCAGAGGAAAATAAGCATCCGAGCGCATCACAGCCCGGACCAGACCCTGATCAGAGGAAAATAAGCATCCGAGCGCGTCACAGCCCGGACCGGACCCTGATCAGAGGAAAATAAGCATCCGAGCGCATCACAACCCGGACCAGACCCTGATCAGAGGAAAATAAGCATCCGAGCGTGTCACAGCCCGGACCAGACCCTGATCAGAGGAAAATAAGCATCCGAGCGCGTCACAGCCCGGACCAGACCCTGATCAGAGGAAAATAAGCATCCGAGCACATCACAGCCCGGACCAGACCCTGATCAGAGGAAAATAAGCATCCGAGCGCATCACAGCCCGGACCAGACCCTGATCAGAGGAAAATAAGCATCCGAGCGCATCACAGCCCGGACCAGACCCTGATCAGAGGACAATAAGCATCCGAGCGCATCACAGCCCGGACCAGACCCTGATCAGAGGAAAATAAGCATCCGAGCGCGTCACAGCCCGGACCAGACCCTGATCAGAGGACAATAAGCATCCGAGCGCGTCACAGCCCGGACCAGACCCTGATCAGAGGACAATAAGCATCCGAGCGCATCACAGCCCGGACCAGACCCTGATCAGAGGAAAATAAGCATCCGAGCGCGTCACAGCCCGGACCAGACCCTGATCAGAGGAAAATAAGCATCCGAGCGCGTCACAGCCCGGACCAGACCCTGATCAGAGGAAAATAAGCATCCGAGGGCATCACAGCCCGGACCAGACCCTGATCAGAGGACAATAAGCATCCGAGCGCGTCACAGCCCGGACCAGACCCTGATCAGAGGACAATAAGCATCCGAGCGCATCACAGCCCGGACCAGACCCTGATCAGAGGAAAATAAGCATCCGAGCGCATCACAGCCCGGACCAGACCCTGATCAGAGGACAATAAGCATCCGAGCGCATCACAGCCCGGACCAGACCCTGATCAGAGGAAAATAAGCATCCGAGCGTGTCACAGCCCGGACCAGACCCTGATCAGAGGAAAATAAGCATCCGAGCGCATCACAGCCCGGACCAGACCCTGATCAGAGGAAAATAAGCATCCGAGCGCGTCACAGCCCGGACCAGACCCTGATCAGAGGAAAATAAGCATCCGAGCGCGTCACAGCCCGGACCAGACCCTGATCAGAGGACAATAAGCATCCGAGCGCGTCACAGCCCGGACCAGACCCTGATCAGAGGAAAATAAGCATCCGAGCGCATCACAGCCCGGACCAGACCCTGATCAGAGGAAAATAAGCATCCGAGCGCATCACAGCCCGGACCAGACCCTGATCAGAGGAAAATAAGCATCCGAGTGCATCACAGCCCGGACCAGACCCTGATCAGAGGAAAATAAGCATCCGAGCGCGTCACAGCCCGGACCAGACCCTGATCAGAGGACAATAAGCATCCGAGCGTGTCACAGCCCGGACCAGACCCTGATCAGAGGAAAATAAGCATCCGAGCGTGTCACAGCCCGGACCAGACCCTGATCAGAGGAAAATAAGCATCCGAGCGTGTCACAGCCCGGACCAGACCCTGATCAGAGGAAAATAAGCATCCGAGCGTGTCACAGCCCGGACCAGACCCTCATCAGAGGAAAATAAGCATCCGAGCGCGTCACAGCCCGGACCAGATCCTGATCAGAGGAAAATAAGCATCCGAGCGCGTCACAGCCCGGACCAGACCCTGATCAGAGGAAAATAAGCATCCGAGCGCGTCACAGCCCGGACCAGACCCTGATCAGAGGACAATAAGCATCCGAGCGCGTCACAGCCCGGACCAGACCCTGATCAGAGGAAAATAAGCATCCGAGCGCATCACAGCCCGGACCAGACCCTGATCAGAGGAAAATAAGCATCCGAGCGCATCAGAGCCCGGACCAGACCCTGATCAGAGGACAATAAGCATCCGAGCGCGTCACAGCCCGGACCAGACCCTGATCAGAGGAAAATAAGCATCCGAGCGCATCACAGCCCGGACCAGACCCTGATCAGAGGACAATAAACATCCGAGTGTGTCACAGCCCGGACCAGACCCTGATCAGAGGAAAATAAGCATCCGAGCGCGTCACAGCCCGGACCAGACCCTGATCAGAGGACAATAAGCATCCGAGCGCGTCACAGCCCGGACCAGACCCTGATCAGAGGAAAATAAGCATCCGAGCGCATCACAGCCCGGACCAGACCCTGATCAGAGGAAAATAAGCATCCGAGCGCATCACAGCCCGGACCAGACCCTGATCAGAGGAAAATAAGCATCCGAGCGCATCACAGCCCGGACCAGACCCTGATCAGAGGAAAATAAGCATCCGAGCGCGTCACAGCCCGGACCAGACCCTGATCAGAGGACAATAAGCATCCGAGCGCGTCACAGCCCGGACCAGACCCTGATCAGAGGAAAATAAGCATCCGAGCGCATCACAGCCCGGACCAGACCCTGATCAGAGGAAAATAAGCATCCGAGTGCATCACAGCCCGGACCAGACCCTGATCAGAGGAAAATAAGCATCCGAGCGCGTCACAGCCCGGACCAGACCCTGATCAGAGGACAATAAGCATCCGAGCGTGTCACAGCCCGGACCAGACCCTGATCAGAGGACAATAAGCATCCGAGCGCGTCACAGCCCGGACCAGACCCTGATCAGAGGAAAATAAGCATCCGAGCGCGTCACAGCCCGGACCAGACCCTGATCAGAGGACAATAAGCATCCGAGCTCATCACAGCCCGGACCAGACCCTGATCAGAGGAAAATAAGCATCCGAGCGCGTCACAGCCCGGACCAGACCCTGATCAGAGGACAATAAGCATCCGAGCACGTCACAGCCCGGACCAGACCCTGATCAGAGGAAAATAAGCATCCGAGGGCATCACAGCCCGGACCAGACCCTGATCAGAGGAAAATAAGCATCCGAGCGCATCACAGCCCGGACCAGACCCTGATCAGAGGACAGTAAGCATCCGAGCGCGTCACAGCCCGGACCAGACCCTGATCAGAGGAAAATAAGCATCCGAGCGCATCACAGCCCGGACCAGACCCTGATCAGAGGACAATAAGCATCCGAGCGCATCACAGCCCGGACCAGACCCTGATCAGAGGAAAATAAGCATCCGAGTGCATCACAGCCCGGACCAGACCCTGATCAGAGGAAAATAAGCATCCGAGCGCGTCACAGCCCGGACCAGACCCTGAGCAGAGGAAAATAAGCATCCGAGCGCATCACAGCCCGGACCAGACCCTGATCAGAGGAAAATAAGCATCCGAGGGCATCACAGCCCGGACCAGACCCTGATCAGAGGACAATAAGCATCCGAGCGCGTCACAGCCCGGACCAGACCCTGATCAGAGGACAATAAGCATCCGAGCGTGTCACAGCCCGGACCAGACCCTGATCAGAGGACAATAAGCATCCGAGCGCGTCACAGCCCGGACCAGACCCTGATCAGAGGAAAATAAGCATCCGAGTGCATCACAGCCCGGACCAGACCCTGATCAGAGGAAAATAAGCATCCGAGCGCGTCACAGCCCGGACCAGACCCTGATCAGAGGACAATAAGCATCCGAGCGTGTCACAGCCCGGACCAGACCCTGATCAGAGGACAATAAGCATCCGAGCGCATCACAGCCCGGACCAGACCCTGATCAGAGGACAATAAGCATCCGAGCGCATCACAGCCCGGACCAGACCCTGATCAGAGGAAAATAAGCATCCGAGTGCGTCACAGCCCGGACCAGACCCTGATCAGAGGACAATAAGCATCCGAGCGCATCACAGCCCGGACCAGACCCTGATCAGAGGAAAATAAGCATCCGAGCGCGTCACAGCCCGGACCAGACCCTGATCAGAGGAAAATAAGCATCCGAGCGCGTCACAGCCCGGACCAGACCCTGATCAGAGGAAAATAAGCATCCGAGCGCATCACAGCCCGGACCAGACCCTGATCAGAGGAAAATAAGCATCCGAGCGCATCACAGCCCGGACCAGACCCTGATCAGAGGAAAATAAGCATCCGAGCGCATCACAGCCCGGACCAGACCCTGATCAGAGGAAAATAAGCATCCGAGCGCATCACAGCCCGGACCAGACCCTGATCAGAGGAAAATAAGCATCCGAGCGCATCACAGCCCGGACCAGACCCTGATCAGAGGACAATAAGCATCTGGGGGCGTCACAGCCCGGACCAGACCCTGATCAGAGGACAATAAGCATCCGAGCGCATCACAGCCCGGACCAGACCCTGATCAGAGGACAATAAGCATCCGAGCGCGTCACAGCCCGGACCAGACCCTGATCAGAGGAAAATAAGCATCCGAGCGCGTCACAGCCCAGACCAGACCCTGATCAGAGGACAATAAGCATCTGGGGGCGTCACAGCTCGGACCAGACCCTGATCAGAGGACAATAAGCATCCGAGCGCGTCACAGCCCGGACCAGACCCTGATCAGAGGACAATAAGCATCCGAGCGCATCACAGCCCGGACCAGACCCTGATCAGAGGATAATAAGCATCCGAGCGCATCAGAGCCCGGACCAGACCCTGATCAGAGGACAATAAGCATCCGAGCGCATCACAGCCCGGACCAGACCCTGATCAGAGGACAATAAGCATCCGAGCGCATCACAGCCCGGACCAGACCCTGATCAGAGGACAATAAGCATCCGAGCGCATCACAGCCCGGACCAGACCCTGATCAGAGGAAAATAAGCATCCGAGCGCGTCACAGCCCGGACCAGACCCTGATCAGAGGACAATAAGCATCCGAGCGCATCACAGCCCGGACCAGACCCTGATCAGAGGACAATAAGCATCCGAGCGCATCACAGCCCGGACCAGACCCTGATCAGAGGACAATAAGCATCCGAGCGCGTCACAGCCCGGACCAGACCCTGATCAGAGGACAATAAGCATCCGAGCGCGTCACAGCCCGGACCAGACCCTGATCAGAGGAAAATAAGCATCCGAGCGCGTCACAGCCCGGACCAGACCCTGATCAGAGGAAAATAAGCATCCGAGCGCATCACAGCCCGGACCAGACCCTGATCAGAGGAAAATAAGCATCCGAGCGCGTCACAGCCCGGACCAGACCCTGATCAGAGGAAAATAAGCATCCGAGCGCATCACAACCCGGACCAGACCCTGATCAGAGGAAAATAAGCATCCGAGCGTGTCACAGCCCGGACCAGACCCTGATCAGAGGAAAATAAGCATCCGAGCGCGTCACAGCCCGGACCAGACCCTGATCAGAGGAAAATAAGCATCCGAGCGCATCACAGCCCGGACCAGACCCTGATCAGAGGAAAATAAGCATCCGAGCGCATCACAGCCCGGACCAGACCCTGATCAGAGGAAAATAAGCATCCGAGCGCGTCACAGCCCGGACCAGACCCTGATCAGAGGAAAATAAGCATCCGAGCGCGTCACAGCCCGGACCAGACCCTGATCAGAGGAAAATAAGCATCCGAGTGTGTCACAGCCCGGACCAGACCCTGATCAGAGGAAAATAAGCATCCGAGTGCATCACAGCCCGGACCAGACCTTGATCAGAGGACAATAAGCATCCGAGTGTGTCACAGCCCGGACCAGAACCTGATCAGAGGAAAATAAGCATCCGAGCGCATCACAGCCCGGACCAGACCCTGATCAGAGGAAAATAAGCATCCGAGCGCATCACAGCCCGGACCAGACCCTGATCAGAGGACAATAAGCATCCGAGCGCATCACAGCCCGGACCAGACCCTGATCAGAGGACAATAAGCATCCGAGCGCATCACAGCCCGGACCAGACCCTGATCAGAGGACAATAAGCATCCGAGCGCGTCACAGCCCGGACCAGACCCTGATCAGAGGACAATAAGCATCCGAGCGCGTCACAGCCCGGACCAGACCCTGATCAGAGGAAAATAAGCATCCGAGCGCGTCACAGCCCGGACCAGACCCTGATCAGAGGAAAATAAGCATCCGAGCGCATCACAGCCCGGACCAGACCCTGATCAGAGGAAAATAAGCATCCGAGCGCGTCACAGCCCGGACCGGACCCTGATCAGAGGAAAATAAGCATCCGAGCGCATCACAACCCGGACCAGACCCTGATCAGAGGAAAATAAGCATCCGAGCGTGTCACAGCCCGGACCAGACCCTGATCAGAGGAAAATAAGCATCCGAGCGCGTCACAGCCCGGACCAGACCCTGATCAGAGGAAAATAAGCATCCGAGCGCATCACAGCCCGGACCAGACCCTGATCAGAGGAAAATAAGCATCCGAGCGCATCACAGCCCGGACCAGACCCTGATCAGAGGAAAATAAGCATCCGAGCGCATCACAGCCCGGACCAGACCCTGATCAGAGGACAATAAGCATCCGAGCGCATCACAGCCCGGACCAGACCCTGATCAGAGGAAAATAAGCATCCGAGCGCGTCACAGCCCGGACCAGACCCTGATCAGAGGAAAATAAGCATCCGAGCGCATCACAGCCCGGACCAGACCCTGATCAGAGGAAAATAAGCATCCGAGCGCATCACAGCCCGGACCAGACCCTGATCAGAGGACAATAAGCATCCGAGCGCGTCACAGCCCGGACCAGACCCTGATCAGAGGAAAATAAGCATCCGAGCGCATCACAGCCCGGACCAGACCCTGATCAGAGGAAAATAAGCATCCGAGCGCGTCACAGCCCGGACCAGACCCTGATCAGAGGAAAATAAGCATCCGAGCGCATCACAGCCCGGACCAGACCCTGATCAGAGGAAAATAAGCATCCGAGCGCATCACAGCCCGGACCAGACCCTGATCAGAGGACAATAAGCATCCGAGCGCATCACAGCCCGGACCAGACCCTGATCAGAGGAAAATAAGCATCCGAGCGCGTCACAGCCCGGACCAGACCCTGATCAGAGGAAAATAAGCATCCGAGCGCATCACAGCCCGGACCAGACCCTGATCAGAGGAAAATAAGCATCCGAGCGCATCACAGCCCGGACCAGACCCTGATCAGAGGACAATAAGCATCCGAGCGCGTCACAGCCCGGACCAGACCCTGATCAGAGGAAAATAAGCATCCGAGCGCATCACAGCCCGGACCAGACCCTGATCAGAGGAAAATAAGCATCCGAGCGCGTCACAGCCCGGACCAGACCCTGATCAGAGGAAAATAAGCATCCGAGCGTGTCACAGCCCGGACCAGACCCTGATCAGAGGACAATAAGCATCCGAGCGCGTCACAGCCCGGACCAGACCCTGATCAGAGGACAATAAGCATCCGAGCGCGTCACAGCCCGGACCAGACCCTGATCAGAGGAAAATAAGCATCCGAGCGCATCACAGCCCGGACCAGACCCTGATCAGAGGAAAATAAGCATCCGAGCGCATCACAGCCCGGACCAGACCCTGATCAGAGGAAAATAAGCATCCGAGCGCGTCACAGCCCGGACCAGACCCTGATCAGAGGAAAATAAGCATCCGAGCGCGTCACAGCCTGGACCAGACCCTGATCAGAGGAAAATAAGCATCCGAGCGTGTCACAGCCCGGACCAGACCCTGATCAGAGGAAAATAAGCATCCGAGCGCATCACAGCCCGGACCAGACCCTGATCAGAGGAAAATAAGCATCCGAGCGCATCACAGCCCGGACCAGACCCTGATCAGAGGACAATAAGCATCCGAGCGCATCACAGCCCGGACCAGACCCTGATCAGAGGAAAATAAGCATCCGAGCGCATCACAGCCCGGACCAGACCCTGATCAGAGGAAAATAAGCATCCGAGCGCATCACAGCCCGGACCAGACCCTGATCAGAGGAAAATAAGCATCCGAGCGCATCACAGCCCGGACCAGACCCTGATCAGAGGACAATAAGCATCCGAGCGCGTCACAGCCCGGACCAGACCCTGATCAGAGGAAAATAAGCATCCGAGCGCATCACAGCCCGGACCAGACCCTGATCAGAGGACAATAAGCATCCGAGCGCGTCACAGCCCGGACCAGACCCTGATCAGAGGAAAATAAGCATCCGAGCGCATCAGAGCCCGGACCAGACCCTGATCAGAGGAAAATAAGCATCCGAGCGCATCACAGCCCGGACCAGACCCTGATCAGAGGATAATAAGCATCCGAGCGCGTCACAGCCCGGACCAGACCCTGATCAGAGGAAAATAAGCATCCGAGCGCATCACAGCCCGGACCAGACCCTGATCAGAGGAAAATAAGCATCCGAGCGCATCACAGCCCGGACCAGACCCTGATCAGAGGAAAATAAGCATCCGAGCGCGTCACAGCCCGGACCAGACCCTGATCAGAGGAAAATAAGCATCCGAGCGTGTCACAGCCCGGACCAGACCCTGATCAGAGGACAATAAGCATCCGAGCGCGTCACAGCCCGGACCAGACCCTGATCAGAGGACAATAAGCATCCGAGCGCGTCACAGCCCGGACCAGACCCTGATCAGAGGAAAATAAGCATCCGAGCGCATCACAGCCCGGACCAGACCCTGATCAGAGGAAAATAAGCATCCGAGCGCGTCACAGCCCGGACCAGACCCTGATCAGAGGAAAATAAGCATCCGAGCGCGTCACAGCCCGGACCAGACCCTGATCAGAGGACAATAAGCATCCGAGCGCGTCACAGCCCGGACCAGACCCTGATCAGAGGACAATAAGCATCCGAGCGCATCACAGCCCGGACCAGACCCTGATCAGAGGACAATAAGCATCCGAGCGCATCACAGCCCGGACCAGACCCTGATCAGAGGAAAATAAGCATCCGAGTGCATCACAGCCCGGACCAGACCCTGATCAGAGGACAATAACACTTTCACACTGAACTGCAGCAGTATTTATGGCCACAACAGTTCCCCCCCCCCCCCCCCCCCCCGCCATAGTGAGAGTTCTGTTTCATATAACTTGGGGTTGGTTTTTGTTTCTTACTGCCCCATTCTATGTCCTGTTGTGTATAAATATGTGACTCTTCAGATTTTGTGTTATATTGAGCCTGATGAAGAGACCGGAGGAGTGTGGAGCCGCGATTATCACCATCTTTTCAGTTACCATTAAAAGGTATCAACCTCTGAGGACTTCAGTTCTTTTAACCAATTTTTTATCTCTACTGGATAACACGGTGCAAAGATATATTTTCCCTGTATCAATATGGGGATACATGACATATTGTGCAGGGACTGCTGGGAAATCGTACAGGAGACCACATACAGGAGGAGTATACCCTGCACTACCCACATGGAGGGGCTGTATGGGTCTGTCCTCGCATAACAAGGACCAATACAGCTCATTCTACACCAGAGCTGCACTCACTATTCTGCTGGTGCAGTCACTGTGTACATACATTACATTACTGATCCTGAGTTACCTCCTGTATTATACTCCAGAGCTGCACTCACTATTCTGCTGGAGCAGTCACTGTGTACATACATTACTGATCCTGAGCTACCTCCTGTATTATACTCCAGAGCTGCACTCACTATTCTGCTGGTGCAGTCACTGTGTACATACATTACTGATCCTGAGTTACCTCCTGTATGATACTCCAGAGCTGCACTCACTATTCTGCTGGTGCAGTCACTGTGTACATACATTACTGATCCTGAGTTACCTCCTGTATTATACTCCAGAGCTGCACTCACTATTCTGCTAGTACATTACTGACCCTGTACTGATCCTGAGTTAGGATGGCGGTATGGGGTATCTCCAGTGTATGGGGAATCTTGTGTGTGGGGTATCTCCTGTGTGTGGCATGTCGGGGGCTTCACTGAGCGCCCCCCGTACTCTCCACATTACAGATGCATGTGTGTCAGCGGCTGCAGATTGCTCCTGAGCTGTGTGCACTTTCCATCAGTGGATCCGCTGTCCTGCATTGCTCTTCCTCCGTCCTCGGGGCAGGGGTCGTGCGGTGCCCGGGCTGTGGGGGGGGGGGGATTGGGTTTCTTCAGTGTGCGGAGTAAGAATTAGGTAAAGACGGAGTCAGGATTTGTGGCAACGCTCGAGTGTAACATGCTGTCACCTCTGGGCCACCAGGGACCCTTCATGCAATACACAGGGGGTCCTGCAAATCCTGCTTCAGCTGCTTTGTTCTTCATCATTTTTAGATGCAGCCTGCAGTGTAAAGCATGGAGGGTTTTTTCAGGGTGTCTTGGTCCGTCCAGCCCTTCTATATTTCTCCATATAAACACGCGCTGTCTCCTGCTCTGCGGCCTCCGTTATTTCGGATTCCCGCTGTCTGCTTGGATTTGTAGTTCACCATCCTCTGGAGATTTCTGCTGTACTGAGGTTATTTCTGTAATCGCACTGTACAGGACAGGAGTGAGCAGAGTATGGGGAGGAGGGGGCTACTGAAAGATGACCTACGTCCTCCATGCTTTACACTGCAGGCTGCATCTGGAGGACTGAAAATGCAGATAATCGCTTCAAGCTTTGATATGGTGTCGGAGGCCCCATATTGGCCCGTCAGACTCTCCTGCCCCCTGTATTCGGGCAGTGGTGCCCCTAACAGACGGCTCCTATAGAGACACAGAGGCTGCCGGAGGAGGGGGGCAGCAGCGGCTCCAGAATATCTGGCGCCCTTTTCTCTCTATTCATGAATTGCCAAAAAATGCTGTCCTGTGTGCGGCGGAGCCGGGTGGGAGGGATGAGACCTATGGGCCAGGTGGGGGGCAACATCAGGGGGTGCTCACCGGCGCAGCCGCTAAGGGGGCCACTGCTGCTTGGATTTGCCCGGGTATGAGCCGCTTTCTGTTCTGGCCTCCAATTATTTCATTCCTTAAAGACAACAGCGCTGGCAGGAAGCCCCCGAGCCTGGAGAAGCCCCCCCGAGCCTGGAGAAACCCCCCCCCCGAGCCTGGAGAAGCCCCCCCCCGAGCCTGGAGAAGCCCCCCCGAGCCTGGAGAAGCCCCCCGAGCCTGAAGAAGCCCCCCCCCCCCGAGCCTGGAGAAGCCCCCGAGCCTGGAGAAGCCCCCGAGCCTGGAGAAGCCCCCCCGAGCCTTGAGAAGCCCCCGAGCCCTGAGAAGCCCCCCGAGCCTGGAGAAGCCCCCCGAGCCTGGAGAAGCCCCCGAGCCTGGAGAAGCCCCCCCGAACCTGGAGAAGGCCCCGAGCCTGGAGAAGCCCCCGAGCCTGGAGAAGCCCCCCCGAGCCTGGAGAAGGCCCCGAGCCTGGAGAAGCCCCCGAGCCTGGAGAAGCCCCCCCGAGCCTGGAGAAGCCCCCCCGAGCCTGGAGAAGGCCCCGAGCCTGGAGAAGCCCCCGAGCCTGGAGAAGCCCCCCGAGCCTGGAGAAGCCCCCCCGAGCCTGGAGAAGCCCCCCGAGCCCGGAGAAGCCCCCCCGAGCCTGGAGAAGCCCCCCGAGCCTGGAGAAGCCCCCCCGAGCCTGGAGAAGGCCCCGAGCCTGGAGAAGCCCCCGAGCCTGGAGAAGCCCCCCCGAGCCTGGAGAAGCCCCCGAACCTGGAGAAGCCCCCCCGAGCCTGGAGAAGGCCCCGAGCCTGGAGAAGCCCCCGAGCCTGGAGAAGCCCCCCGAGCCTGGAGAAGCCCCCCCGAGCCTGGAGAAGCCCCCCCGAGCCTGGAGAAGCCCCCGAGCCTGGAGAAGCCCCCCCGAGCCTGGAGAAGCCCCCGAGCCTGGCCGCCTCCCAGCGTCTATTCCCAGCAAGGTATTATCACCTCCACTCAAGGCCAATGGGCAAAACAGATGTTTTCTAGCACATCCAGGAGCCGTCCCCTGGTGGAGGCGCTGTCAGCGCAGGCGGAGGGGGACATTCCCCAGATTCCGGGGGACACCATGACACCCGCCTCACCTGATTGTTACAATGTATCAGCGCTGATAGCAAATTATATAATAATAATATTTATTCATTTATGAGAATTGCCTC
>NW_027443081.1:0-60978 GCF_048569485.1 Anomaloglossus baeobatrachus
GTTTTATTCGAAATCCAGAACTTGTTGTGCATCAAAGATTTCACAAAGGGGAAAAGCCATTTTCATGTTCAGAATGTGGGAAATGCTTTATTCAGAAATCAGATCTTGTTAGACATCATAAAAATCATACAGGAGAGAAGCCATTTTCATGTTCAGAATGTGGGAAATATTTTATTCAGAAATCAGCTCTGGTTAGGCATCAAAGATCTCACACAGGGGAGAAACCATTTTCATGCCCAGAATGTGGTAAATGTTTTACTAGGAAATCACATCTTTTTTACCATCAAAAAAATCACACAAAATAAACCATTTTTATGTTCTGAATGTGTAAAATATAATTCTCAGAAATCAGGTCTTGTTAAACATCTGAAGAAGCCGCACAGGGAAGGAACCTTTTTCATGTTGTGAATAATTGAAATGTATAACTGGTAAATCAAGTGTTGCCGACCATCAGAAAAAAAACAGAGCGGAGCAGCCATTCTTGTGTTTAGAATTTGCCAAATTTTTTTTTATCATTAATCAGGTCCTGTTGTCAGATGAGTCACACAGGAGAAGCCATCGTGATGTACTATAATTCAAAGGGTTTTATCGAAAAATCGGCTTCAATTGCTGAAGTAAAATGGTTCTTTCCCTCACCAATTCTTATCTCTTTTTAAACTTATTGTATTTTTCGGACCATAAGACACACCTAGGTTATGAAGAAGGAAAATAGGGAAAAAGACTGTCGCAAATAAATGTGGTCATGACTTGCTATTATGGGGGGGATCTGCTGCTGACACTGTTACAGGGGTAATATCCCCAATCTCTAGCACATTGTGTTTGATGACTTTTCCTTTAAATAGTGCTTATCACCAATCTGTGGCTGCTGTTTTTATTTACTAAAACAGTGGAGAGCCGCAGATTAGTGAATATTCTAAATATTATCCAGTACCAAAACTTTTGGAAGTGTCCCTAATGTCCCCCAAAATTAACTTCCAGGTTGTGAGATCCCACAACCCTCAGAGATCACACTCTCCGTGAAAGAATGAGCTCTAGGACCCCAGCTCTACGGCATCCTTCTTAAGCAGTTCAGTAAAACCTTAAAAAGTATGTGACAGCGCTGATTTAGTTAAGAGAGCAATGTCTCCTGCTTAGAGCAGCTGCAGAGATTTGTGGGGTCCCGCTCTGCACACTGAGATCCAACATACTAGAAGTTCGGGCTCAACTTTGCTAGTAAATTGGGTATTTCGAGAGCCTTTAGGAATATTTGTAAAATGTTTTGATACTGGATTATATTTAGATAATTCACTAATCTCAGATTGCCCACTGCTTTATTTACTAAAAAGCGCAGCCCCAGATTGGAGATAGGAGCTTTGAAGTATATTATATTGTATATAATTGCATTTGAAAACTTGTTGTTTTGTTAATAAATGCTTGTAAATGTATATTCTTCATGCCTGTCTTTCTCTGTTGTCTAGATGTGATGATTTTGTCTCAGAACCTCTGGAGTTGAGGCAGAGCTGTAGGCATTTTTGCACAAAAATAGTGAGGGGATGTCACAGAGATGTCACGGCCGCCTGACAGTCTAGTGGCAGAAGTGTTGGAAAATCCCAGAAATTTGCAGCACGTGTTGTTATCTGACAGTTCTCTGTTTCTGCAGCAGCGGACTCCATGACCCTGGGAAACTGTCAGTTTTTCCTCTCAGTTGTCAGCCTCTGACATCCTTTATAAACCTCACCCTGAGGTGCTCTGGGTGAGGTTTATAGTTGTTCCTGGCTGTGGTTTGCAGTGGTTGGCTCTTCTTGTTGTTCCAGAGACTTCTGTGGTAACTGCTCCTAAGATAAGTGTTTGACTTTTGCTATGTACCTTGGCTGAGGTGGTAGCATTTGTATTTCCTCTGTATTGTTTCCTTTTGTCTCCTTTAGCGTTAGTAGTGTTGACGAAGAGCTCATACCCACCATCCTTACTTAGGGCCCAAATCAGGGTTTGCCTAGGTTGAGGTATTCCTGCTCGCCGATAGGTGCAGAGCCTGTATAGGGTTGGTAAGAGCAGTGAGGGTGAGCTGCAGGTTATTGTAAGGGGTCACCACTTCCCCCTTTCCCTAGTGATAGGGCATTCCTTTCCCCTTCCCTTTGTATTGAACTATACTGCTGGTATAGCTTCTTTCACCAGCCATAGCAGGGGAGAACTGAATCCTAGATATGTGGAAGCTGTTAAGACACTCTGGACCCAGTTTATCAAAGCTTTTGTGCCAAAACGTGGCACAAAAAGTGACACTTTGAAAAGTCACAAAAATTTGCATCAATTCATAGTTGTGCCAAATTTTGGCGGCTTTTGGCATTTTCACTCTAATGGCAGAGCTTACAGGGGACGATAGTGTGACAGCACATATCCTTAAATTCATGACGAGCTGTGGTGTTCCCTATGCCAGAGATCTCACTCAAGTCCCTGAAGGGAGTAATATTTCTAGCATGGCACAAGACGCACATGCCACTCGTCAAACGCTCCTGATTCATGAAGAGGCATGCACCATTTTATGAATCAGGAGTGCCCCCGCATAAATTGAGCCCTTTATGTTATAAGAACAATACCTATTAGAAAGGAGAATTGCTGTAATAAAAAAATGAAAGGATTTTATATGTCTGATATCAAAGGGATTATTTTTTGTGGGTCTACCCACAAATAGAGATGAGCGGACGTATTGAAGTTCGGGTTTGGCTTTTTCAGATGGACTTTAGGTAACGTTCAGTTCGGGAACCGGACTTGGTCTGAACCCCATTGGAAGTCACTGATTGGGAAGTTCGTGTCTTCGCCCACATGCAGCCATAAACAGAGCATTTCCAGGGGAGTGAAGTCAGGGTTTACACTTACTATAATAATGTTTTCTTCGGCGCTCCATTGGGAGACCCAGACGATTGGGTGTATAGTACTGCCTCCGGAGGCCACACAAAGCATTACACTAAAAAGTGTAAGGCCCCTCCCCTTCTGGCTATACACCCCCAGTGGGATCACTGGCTCACCAGTTTTCTGCTTTGTGCGAAGGAGGTCAGACATCCACGCATAGCTCCACTGTTTAGTCAGCAGCAGCTGCTGACTATGTCGGATGGAAGAAAAGAGGGCCCATACTAGGGCCCCCAGCATGCTCCCTTCTCACCCCACTTTATGTCGGCGGTGTTTGTTAAGGTTGAGGTACCTATTGTGGGTACGGAGGCTGGAGCCCACATGCTGTTTTCCTTCCCCATCCCCCTGAGGGGCTCTGAGGAAGTGGGATCTTACCGGCCCCCAAGCCCTGAGGCCGGGCTCCATCCACAGACCCATGGAACCTGCTGGATACGGAGCTGGGTACCGTTCAGGGACAAGGCCCTGCGACATTCAGGTACTCTGTGTCCCAAACAGGCCGCGCACATTCCAGACTTGCTGGGTGTGCTAGTGCGCCGGGGACAGTAGCGCTGCGCGCTGGGGTTACAGTCACTACAGTTTTTCTGAGTGACTTTATGTGTTGGGGACTGCCGCGCCGGCCGCCCCTGGAGCGGCGGCGCGGCTGCGACTTGTAGTGCGCCGGGGACTTAGCGCCGACCGTGCTTTTACGACGGCGTCGCTTATAAATTTAGTCCCCGGCTTCTGCGGCCTAGCTCCGCTTCGTTCCCGCCCCCACCCTGTCAATCAGGGCAAGGGAGAGACGCTGTACGATTAATCAGCGCCGAGGGCTGGAGTCTTATTTACATGCTCCAGCCCTCTCACTGAGCACAGGGGGACGCAGGTTTCCCGCTCTTTGTCTGCACACGCCCAGGGCCCGCCCCTCTCCATAGGACGCCGGCAGCCATTCCTACATGCAGTCTGGCTGGAGAACGGACACAGGCTCTGGGAGACCCAGACAAGGGATTTCTGGCGACCACACACCCGCGTTAAGCGGGCGGTAAGCAGCACTTTAGTGCTGGCCCCACTAGTGCCACAGTGTTATTTTGGTGTACCTTTTTTTCTCTATACCATATATATATGCATATATATATTGCACTGTAAGGTCGCTTCTTGGCTGTATACCCTATCTTGTTCTGAGGAGACGACAACATGTCATCCGCAAAACGCAAGGGTGCCAAGACACAGGCTGTGAACGCTGCTTGTGCCGCTTGTGGGGCTGATCTACCGGCAGGTTACAATGACCCCCATTGTGTGCAATGTTCGGTCCCTGTGCCACTTCGTCAGCCGGAGTCTATGGTGGTAGTGGCCCAGGCAGAGTCGCCGGTGAACCCGGTCCCGGTGACGGGGACAGAGTTTGCAGTTTTTGCTGACAAGATGTCTGTCACTATGACAAAGATACTAGAGACCTTGCAGGCCAGGCCAGTTACTCAGACCATGGACACTGCTGCGGCAACGTTCCCCGGTCCCCCTCAGTTGGAGTTAATCCGTGATTCAAGGGGGTCCCAGGCATCTCAGCCTGACGGCTCTGACTCAGATGACAGTCGCCTAAGCGTGCTCGCTGGGAGAGACCCTCCACGTCATCACGCGGATCAGGGTCTCAGCGAGAAGAGTCTCTACATGATGAGACAGAGGAGGGTGATCAGGAGTCTAATCCTGAAACCGCTCTCAATCTGGATACCCCTGATGGTGACGCCATGGTAAATGACCTTATAGCGGCCATCAATAGTCTATTGGAAATTTCTCCCCCTGCCCCTTCTGCAGAGGAGGCAGCTGCACAGCAGGAGAAGTTCCATTTCAGGTATCCCAAGCGTAAACTGAGTACTTTTCTGGACCACGCTGACTTCAGAGAATCAGTCCAGAAACACCATGCTTACCCAGACAAGCGTTTCTCCAAACGTCTTAAGGATACACGTTATCCCTTTCCCCCTGACGTGGTCAAACGCTGGACCCAGTGTCCAAAGGTGGACCCCCCAATCTCCAGGCTTGCGGCTAGATCCATAGTTGCAGTGGAGGATGGGGCTTCACTTAAAGATGCCAATGACAGACAGATGGACCTTTGGTTAAAGTCTGTCTATGAAGCTATCGGCGCGTCGTTTGCTCCAGCATTCGCGGCCGTGTGGGCACTCCAAGCTATTTCAGCTGGTCTGGCACAGGTGGACTCTATCATACGTCCAGCAGTGCCGCGAGTAGCGTCCCTAACCTCGCAAATGTCTGCGTTTGCGACTTACGCTATCAACGCTGTCCTGGACTCTACAAGCCGTACCTCAATGGCGTCTGCCAACTCTGTGGTTTTGCGCAGAGCCTTGTGGTTAAAGGAATGGAAAGCGGATTCTGCTTCCAAAAAATGTTTAACCAGCTTGCCACTATCTGTAGATAGACTGTTTGGTGAACAATTGGCTGAAATCATTAAACAATCCAAGGGTAAAGACTCCTCCTTACCCCAGCCCAGATCAAGCAAACCTCAACAGAGGAAGTGGCAGTCGAGGTTTCGGTCCTTTGGAGGCTCCGGCAAGACCCAATTCTCCTCGTCCAAAGGGACTCAGAAGGAGCAAAGGAGCTCAGATTCCTGGCGGGCTCACTCACGCCCCAAGAAAGCAACCGGAGGAACCGCTTCCAAGGCGGCTGCCTCATGACTTTCGGCCTCATCCCTCCGCATCCTCGGTCGGTGGCAGGCTCTCCCGCCTTTGCGACATTTGGCTGCCACAGGTCAAAGACCGGTGGGTAACAGACATTTTGTCTCACGGGTACAGGATAGAGTTCAGTTCTCGTCCTCCGCCTCGGTTCTTCAGAACCTCCCCACATCCCGACCGAGCAGATGCCCTTCTGCAGGCGGTGTGCTCACTAAAAGCAGAAGGAGTGGTGATCCCTGTTCCTCAGCAGGAACAAGGGCAAGGTTTTTACTCCAATCTCTTTGTGGTTCCAAAAAAGGACGGCTCGTTTCGTCCTGTTCTGGACCTAAAGCTGCTCAACAAGCATGTGAACGCCAGGCGGTTCCGGATGGAATCCCTCCGCTCCGTCATTGCCTCAATGTCTCAAGGAGATTTCCTTGCATCAATAGACATCAAAGATGCTTATCTCCACGTGCCGATTGCTACAGAGCACCAACGTTTTCTACGTTTCGTGATAGGAGACGACCATCTCCAGTTCGTAGCTCTGCCATTTGGTCTGGCGACAGCCCCACGGGTTTTCACCAAGGTCATGGCGGCAGTGGTAGCAGTCTTGCATTCTCAGGGACATTCCGTGATCCCTTATTTAGACGATCTACTTGTCAAAGCACCCTCTCAAGAGGCATGCCAACACAGCCTGAATGTTGCGCTGGAGACTCTCCAGACTTTCGGGTGGATCATCAACTTTTCAAAGTCAAACCTGGCACCGACTCGATCACTAACGTATCTTGGCATGGAGTTTCATACTCTCTCAGCGATAGTGAAGCTTCCGCTGGACAAGCAGCGGTCACTACAGACAGGGGTGCAGTCTCTCCTTCAGGGTCAGTCGCACCCCTTAAGGCGCCTCATGCACTTCCTAGGGAAGATGGTGGCAGCAATGGAGGCAGTCCCGTTCTCGCAGTTTCATCTGCGCCCACTTCAATGGGACATTCTCCGCCAATGGGACGGGAAGACAACTTCCCTAGACAGGAAAGTCTCCCTTTCTCAGACGGCCAAGGACTCTCTGCAATGGTGGCTTCTTCCCACCTCATTATCACAGGGAAGATCATTCCTGCCCCCATCCTGGGCAGTGGTCACGACAGACGCGAGTCTGTCAGGGTGGGGAGCAGTTTTTCTCCACCACAGGGCTCAAGGGACGTGGACTCAGCAGGAGTCCACCCTTCAGATCAATGTTCTGGAAATCAGGGCAGTGTATCTTGCCCTATTAGCTTTCCAGCAGTGGCTGGAAGGAAAGCAGATCCGAATTCAGTCGGACAACTCCACAGCGGTGGCATACATCAACCACCAAGGAGGGACACGCAGTCGGCAAGCCTTCCAGGAAGTCAGGCGGATTCTGATGTGGGTGGAGGAAAGAGCATCCACCATATCAGCAGTTCACATCCCGGGCGTAGAAAACTGGGAAGCAGACTTCCTCAGTCGCCAGGGCATGGACGCAGGGGAATGGTCCCTTCACCCGGACGTGTTTCAGGAAATCTGCCGCCGCTGGGGGGTGCCGGACGTCGACCTAATGGCGTCTCGGCACAACAACAAGGTCCCGACCTTCATAGCGCGGTCTCGCGATCAAAGAGCTCTGGCGGCAGACGCCTTAGTGCAAGATTGGTGGCAGTTCCGGCTCCCTTATGTGTTTCCACCTCTGGCACTCTTGCCCAGAGTGTTACGCAAGATCAGATCCGATTGCGGCCGCGTCATACTCGTCGCCCCAGACTGGCCGAGGAGGTCGTGGTACCCGGATCTGTGGCATCTCACGGTCGGCCAACCGTGGGCACTACCAGACCGTCCAGACTTACTGTCCCAAGGGCCGTTTTTCCATCGGAATTCTGCGGCCCTGAACCTGACTGTGTGGCCATTGAGTCCTGGATCCTAGCGTCTTCAGGATTACCCCAAGGGGTAGTGGCCACCATGAGACAGGCTAGGAAGTCCACTTCTGCTAAGATCTACCACAGAACGTGGAAGATTTTCTTATCCTGGTGCTCTGCACAAGGAGTATCCCCCTGGCCATTCGCGTTACCTGTCGTTCTTTCCTTCCTGCAATCTGGGTTGGAAAAGGGCTTGTCGCTCGGCTCCCTTAAAGGGCAAGTCTCGGCACTATCCGTGTTTTTTCAGAAGCGTCTAGCACGACTTTCTCAGGTGCGCACGTTCCTGCAGGGGGTTTGTCATATCGTACCTCCGTACAGGCGGCCGTTAGATCCGTGGGATCTAAACAAGGTCCTTGTTGCTCTCCAGAAGCCGCCCTTCGAGCCTCTGAGGGATGTGTCACTTTCTCGACTCTCACAGAAAGTGGCCTTTCTGGTAGCGGTCACGTCTCTTCGGAGAGTGTCTGAACTAGCAGCGCTGTCATCCAAAGCTCCTTTCCTGGTGTTCCACCAGGACAAGGTAGTGCTGCGCCCCATTCAGGAGTTTCTCCCTAAGGTGGTATCCTCTTTTCATCTTAATCAGGATATCTTCTTGCCTTCCTTTTATCCGCATGCAGTTCATCGGTATGAAAAGGATTTACATTTGTTGGATCTGGTGAGAGCACTCAGAATCTACATTTCCCGCACGGCGCCCCTGCGCCACTCGGATGCACTCTTTGTCCTTGTCGCTGGTAAGCGCAAAGGGTCGCAGGCTTCCAAAGCCACCCTGGCTCGATGGATCAAAGAACCAATTCTTGAAGCCTACCGTTCTGCTGGGCTTCCGGTTCCATCAGGGCTGAAGGCCCATTCTACCAGAGCTGTGGGTGCGTCCTGGGCATTACGACACCAGGCTACGGCTCAACAGGTGTGCCAGGCAGCTACCTGGTCGAGTCTGCACACTTTCACCAAACATTATCAGGTGCATACCTATGCTTCGGCGGACGCCAGCCTAGGTAGAAGAGTCCTGCAGGCGGCAGTTGCCTCCCCGTAGGGGAGGGCTGTCTTTGCAGCTCTAACATGAGGTATTTCTTTACCCACCCAGGGACAGCTTTTGGACGTCCCAATCGTCTGGGTCTCCCAATGGAGCGCCGAAGAAGAAGGGAATTTTGTTACTTACCGTAAATTCCTTTTCTTCTAGCTCCTATTGGGAGACCCAGCACCCGCCCTGTTGTCCTTCGGGATTTTTGGTTGTTTTTCGGGTACACATGTTGTTCATGTTGAATGGTTTTCAGTTCTCCGATGTTACTTCGGAGTGAATTTGTTTAAACCAGTTATTGGCTTTCCTCCTTCTTGCTTTTGCACTAAAACTGGTGAGCCAGTGATCCCACTGGGGGTGTATAGCCAGAAGGGGAGGGGCCTTACACTTTTTAGTGTAATGCTTTGTGTGGCCTCCGGAGGCAGTACTATACACCCAATCGTCTGGGTCTCCCAATAGGAGCTAGAAGAAAAGGAATTTACGGTAAGTAACAAAATTCCCTTCTTTACCCCCAGTGAGAGCCATTCAAACGGCTCACACTGTGCTTAGTACCGAGCGTACCCGAACACACCGATCCTAGATTGAGTGGTTAGGATACGTACAGCACCCAAACTCTGAACTCCAACACTGATTTTTTATTTTATTTTTTTTTTTTTTATAAAGTTTATGTTTGGTACAAACTTTACTGCTTGGGTTTGCTCATCTCCGCCAACAAACCTTTTATTACAGTTTGGACTATGGGTGTAGAAGAGACCAGAATTAAAATGGGTCTATCTCTTGGTGAAGAGCAAGTAACATTTATGATGCCTATGCTGGGGTTTTGTGAATTTAATGGGATTCTATCACTTAAGGCCCCGTCACACACAGAGATAAATCTTTGGCAGGTCTGTGGTTGCAGTGAAATCATGGACATATTGTTCCATTTGTACACAGCCACAAACCTGGCACTGATTGTCCACAATTTCACTGCAACCACAGATCTTCCACAGATTTATCTCTGTGTGTGACAGGGCCTTAAGTGTTTACCACTTAATTAAAAAAACAAATAATATAACGACAGTGTCACACTAGGTACAGGGAAGTACAAAGCGAAAGGGAAACCCTGTGTCTACTCCACACTGATGAGGGGCAATACCCCGAAACAGCTGTCTGTGGATGGATACCTGGCCTTGGTATTTCCCTTGTCATATCTTTAAACTCGTCAAAGAGTTAGATATTGACTAAAAGGGCCACTTAATATGGTGGTTATGGTGGTCGCCTTAAAAAGAGCCACTCCTTGGCTAGGACGTTCCCAGAGGGATAGCTGACTATTTTCTGTGTCGAGACTCCTAACAGAGGCTCCACGGACGGTTTTTGATTTGCATACTTCCCAGGGGGCAATGCACCTAGGATTTCACTGTGTTGAGCGCCTTTGCTGGCTCCCGGCAGTGTTTTCTCTGGCTGGTCTCCCCGTGATCAGTTATTATTATTATTATTTATTATTATAGCGCCATCAATTCCATGGCGCTTTACATGTGAAAGGGGTATACATAATAGGGACAAGTACAATAATCATAAACAATACAAGACACAGACTGGTACAGGAGGATAGAGGTCCCTGCCCACGAGGGCTCACAGTCTACAAGGGATAGGTGAGGATACAGTAGGTTAGGGTAGAACTGGTTGTGCGGCGCTATATCAGACTGAGGGTTACGGCATTGATTGTTTTGTCTAGGGAAGGGGGAGACCGTGACCCTGACAAAGCCTACCGCTGGGGCCCTGGGTTCCCTCGTCTCCCTTGATAGTTTCCACACTTATGTGCAAAGCCAGATACCTGAGCCTTGGCTGACCCTGATCTGGGCCCTAAACAGGGAACGGATGGGATGAGCTCTTCGTCAACCTCACAAAGCACTAAAGGACACACAGGGATAACAAACAAGGGAAAACAACTTATCTCTATACGACACAGTAAAAAGTTCAGTAAAGAGCACCAACGATTCTAGTGATGAGTGCAAGCCGCCTGCTTGCATCCAAAGCTTGTGAATGAACTGAATATCACCAGCAACAAATCCAAGGAAAAAAGTATTTAAAGCCAAGGAGAAATACAGATAATTAGCAGCTGAAAGGGAAGAGGAGCCCCACTGGGTCCTAAAGAAAAAAAGGATGAAAACCCTGCAGAAAAGATGCCTAGTCCACTGAATACTGACAGCAGGAATAATAGAAAGTCAGGGAACATTTTGCACAGCCAAACACTGTGACCTTCTGTTGCCGAACACCACAGGACTATCTCCATAAGCTCTGTATAACCCCACCCCTGATTGGCAGCTGTCTGTCTATGCTCATTGTACACAGCTGCCAATCTGTGGTGTGGGTGGGTTTATGCACAGAGCAGCATTTTGAAAACTAGATCTTAAGCAGATAACACTGATTTTTATCAAAGCTTCAGCAAGCTGCCAAGTAAGTGACACATTATTATTATTATTATTAATAATAATAATAAAGTTTGTTTTTATATCGCCAACATATTCCGCAGCACTTTACAATCAGGTGGGGGCTTGTACAGACAAAACAAAACAAAATAGTACAAAGTTCATCAGCTACAGTAGGAATGAGGGCTCTGCTCGACAGCTTAAAATCTATGAGGAAAGAGGGGGACACAAAAGGTAAAGCACACTTGTAGCATCTGTCCGGCCATCGTTATGCTAATTTATTGATTTCATATAAAGATGAATGAGCCGGTCATTAGACAGTAACCTTTTAGGTGCCCTTACGACCTATTGATTGTATGTAGGATGTGAGGACAGAAATAGGAGGCAGAAGGTTAGGAATAGCATTTAGAAGGTGGGACAGAGGACAATTAGGCGGGCTTTGCACACTACAACATCGCAGGTGCGATGTCGGTGGGGTCAAATCGAAAGTGACGCACATCCGGCGTCGCAGTCGATATCGTAGTGTGCAAATCCTTTTTGATACGATTAACAAGCGCAAAAGCGTCGTTATCGTATCATCGGTGTAGTGTCCGACATTTCCATAATCATAGTATCATAGTATCATAGTTTTTAAGGTTGAAGGGAAACTCTAAGTCCATCTAGTTCAACCCGTAGCCTAACATGTTGATCCAGAGGAAGGCAAAAAACCCCCAATGTGGCAAACAAGTTCCAATGGGGAAAAAATGTCCTTCCTGACTCCACATCCGGCAATCAGACTAGTTCCCTGGATCAATACCCTGTCATAAAATCTAATATACATAACTGGTAATATTAAATTTTTCAAGAAAGGCATCCAGGCTCTGCTTAAATGTTAGTAGTGAATCACTCATTACAACATCATGCGGCAGAGAGTTCCATAGTCTCACTGCTCGTACAGTAAAGAATCCTCGTCTGTGATTATGATTAAACCTTCTTTCCTCAAGACGTAGCGGATGCCCCCGTGTTCCAGTCGCAGGCCTAGGTGTAAAAAGATCTTTGGAAAGGTCTCTGTACTGTCCCCTCATATTTTTATACATTGTGATTAGATCCCCCCTAAGCCTTCGTTTTTCCAAACTAAATAACCCCAAGTGTAATAACCTGTCTTGGTATTGCAGCCCACCCATTCCTCTAATAATCTTGGTCGCTCTTCTCTGCACCCTCTCCAGTTCAGCTATGTCCTTCTTATATATCGGTGACCAGAATTGTACACAGTATTCTACGTGCGGTCGCACTAGTGACTTGTACAGAGGTAGAACTATATTCTTTTCATGAACACTTATACCTCTTTTAATACATCCCATTATTTTATTAGCCCTGGCAGAAGTTGCCTGACACTGTCCACTAAAGTGAAGTTTACCATCCACCCATACACCCAAGTCTTTTTCTGTGTCTGTTTTACCCAGTGTTCTACAATTAAGTACATAATCATAAATGTTATTTCCTCTACCCAAGTGCATGACCTTACATTTATCTACATTAAACTTCAATTGCCACTTCTCAGCCCAATCCTCCAATTTACATAAATCTCCCTGTAATATAAAATTATCCTCCTCTGTATTGATTACCCTGCAGAGTTTAGTATCATCTGCAAATATTGAAATTCTACTCCGCATGCCCCCAACAAGGTCATTTATAAATATGTTGAAAAGAAGCGGGCCCAATACTGACCCCTGTGGTACCCCACTATGAACTGAGACCCAGTCCGAGTACGTACCATTAATAACCACCCTTTGTTTCCTATCACTGAGCCAGTTTTTAACCCAGTTACACATATTTTCCCCTATCCCCATTATTCTCATTTTATGTACCAACCTTTTGTGTGGCACCGTATCAAAAGCTTTTGAAAAGTCCATATACACAACATCCACTGCATTTCCCTGGTCCAGGCTTGAACTTACCTCTTCATAGAAGCTGATCAAATTAGTTTGACAGGATCGATCCCTCATAAACCCATGTTGATACTCTGTCATAAGGTTATTTTTCTTGAGATACTCCAGTATAGCATCTCTCAAGAAACCCTCAAGGATTTTACCAACCATAGAGGTTAAACTTACCGGCCTATAATTTCCCGGCTCAGTTTTTGTCCCCTTTTTGAATATTGGCACCACATTTGCTATGCGCCAGTCCTGCGGTACCGACCCTGTTATTAAGGAATCTGAGAAGATTAAAAATAATGGTCTATCTATCACAGAACTCAATTCCTGTAGTACTCTGGGGTGTATGCCATCCGGGCCCGGAGATTTGTCAACCTTAGTGATTTCGAGGCGGCAGCGTACTTCCTGCTGGGTTAAACAGGTAATATTCAAGGGTGAATTTATGGTATCACTGGTCATGTCATCTGCCATGGCATTTTCTTGTATAAAAACCGTAGAAAAAAGTCATTCAGCAGGTTGGCTTTACCCTCATCCCCTTCCACCATTTCACCAAGACTATTTTTAAGGGGGCCAACACTATCGCTTTTCAGTTTTTTACTGTTTATGTAGTTAAAGAATATTTTAGGATTATTTTTACTTTCTCTCGCAATGAGTCTCTCTGTCTCAAACTTAGCTAACTTAATTTGCTTTTTACATATTTTATTTAATTTTCTATAATTATATAATGCCTCATCACTACCTACCCTCTTTAATTCTTTTAAGGCTTTCTGTTTTTCTTTTATTGCTTCCCTTACAGCTCTATTTAGCCATAGGGGTTTCCTCCTATTTCTAGCATGTTTGTTCCCATAGGGTATATTTTCTGCACAAGCCCTATTCAGGATGCTCATAAAAGTCTCCCATTTGCTTTGTGTACTTTTATTACTTAGTACATCATCCCAGTTTATTGCACTAAGATCATCTCTCAACCGTTTTAAATTTGCTTTCCTGAAGTTTAGTGTCCTTGTAGCCCCTCTACTAGACATCTTACTAAAGAATACATGAAAACTTATTATTTTGTGATCACTATTCCCTAAGTAACCCCCAACTTGTATATTTGATATGCGGTCTGGCCTATTGGTTAGTACAAGGTCTAGTAGTGCTCCCCCTCTTGTGGGGTCCTGTACCATTTGTGAAAGGTAATTATCTTTCATTGTTATCAAAAATCTATTTCCTTTGCTGGAACTGCAAGTTTCTGTTCCCCAATTTATATCAGGATAGTTAAAGTCCCCCATAATAATTACCTCTCCGAGACTCGCTGCTTTATCAATTTGCTTTATGAGGAGATTCTCTACCTCTTCCATAATATTCGGCATCTTATAACACACCCCTATCAGTATTTTATTATTCATTCTCCCCCCCCTTATCTCCACCCATAGGGACTCTACATTCTCAGTACCCTCACATATGTTGTCACGCAGGATGGGTTTTAAGGATGATTTTACATATAGACACACACCTCCCCCTCGCTTATTTGTACGGTCATTCCTGAATAGGCTATAACCCTGTAAATTAACAGCCCAGTCATAGCTCTCATCCAGCCATGTCTCTGATATCCCCACTATATCATCATTTTCTTCCAACAATATTAATTCTAATTCCTCCACCTTATTTGTGAGGCTTCGGGCATTAGTGTACATGCACGTTACGTATGACTCTGTACCTATATTCCTGCTTACTGTATTAACTGTCCTAACCCTTCCCCCCGTACCACCCCCAATTTCATTACTTGTGCCCTGGTCACTATCTGCACTACATTCCCCTTCTATAAAGTGAATACCCTCGCCCCCCATTCCTAGTTTAAACACTCCTCCAACCTTCTAGCCATTTTCTGCCCCAGCAGAGCTGCACCTTCCCCATTAAGATGCAGCCCATCCCTAGCATAGAATCTGTAGCCAACTGAAAAGTCGGCCCAATTCTCCAGGAACTCAAAACCCTCTTTCCTACACCAATTCCTGAGCCACCTGTTAACCTCCCTGATCTCATTTTGCCTCTCTGGTGTGGCTCGGCTGTGTGGTCTGCACGGCTGTGTATCTAATCCTATCCTGTGTGATACTGTCTGCAGAGCCGTGTATCCAATGCTATCGCATACCTCCCAACATTTAAAGATGAGAAAGAGGGACAAAGTATGCGGCGCGCGTAGCAATTTTAAGCCACGCCCCTAACCACACCCATTTTGCAATCGGACACGCCCACATCCAATCCTTTTCAGCACTGCTGATCACATTGTATAAGGCTGCGTGCCCACGATCAGTATTTGCAGCATTTTGGATGTAGCGTGTTTTTGCTGTGTCCAAAACCCTGCGTTGTACAGTACAAGCACAGTGGAGGGATTTCTAGAAATCCCGTGCCCACTGTGCTTGTTTTTTCTGCAGCAAACACTGACCTGCGGAGCGTATTTCCAGACTGCAGCGTATCAATTGTTTGCTGCAGTTGCATGCGTCCTCCGTAGGGAGAACACAGCAGGAGACCACAGCGCACTGAACCCTGATTTTGGGCACAGGCAGCTGCGTTCTCCTGCGGAGGAGACGTGCAGCCCCGCAGGTCAGGACCCGCTGCCTCCAGGACACAGCGAGTCCTGATCGTGGGCACAGGCATCTGCGGTCTCCTGCGTTCTCCTGCGGAGGAGACGTGCAGCCCCGCAGGTCAGGACCCGCTGCCTCCAGGACACAGTGAGTCCTGATTGTGGGCACAGGCATACGCACATATACGATACATATTTGAAGACAAATTCCCTAAAATACATATAAACAGACAAATCTATACACAGTCATCTGCACTGACATACATAGATATATACATCATACATTTACAGACATTGGAGGTAATAATATGGGGAAGCCGGCAGCAGCAGCACTCACCTACCCCGCTTGTCTCTATCCAGCTCCTCCTCGGCATGTGATCACTTGGCATCACTTTAACAGACCTAGCCACGCACAGTGCACACTGACACCGCTGTGTATGTATTACAAGGGAGGATGGGGGTTTATATGCTAATATATAAAATCCCCATCCTCCCAGGAGGGGCTGGGGGCTACAGTATATACAGCACAGGAGGGGCTGGGTGTTACAGTATATACAGCACAGGAGGGGCTGGGGGCTACAGTATATACAGCACAGGAGGGGCTGGGGGCTACAGTATATACAGCACAGGAGGGGCTGGGGGCTACAGTATATACAGCAGAGGAGGGGCTGGGGGCTACAGTATATACAGCACAGGAGGGGCTGGGGGCTACAGTATATACAACACAGGAGGGGATGGGAGCTACAGTATATACAGCACAGGAGGGGCTGGGGGCTACAGTATATACAGCACAGGAGGGGCTGGGGGCTACAGTATATACAGCACAGGAGGGGCTGGGAGCTACAGTATATACAGCACAGGAGGGGCTGGGGGCTACCGTATAGTCAGCACAGGAGGGGCTGGGGGCATAGACAGTACTTGAGGGGCATACATATTAGGACTGTTTCAGATGTCAGTGATTCTGGTATGTATGTGCTACTTTTTATACGTACCAGAATCACTGACCTATGCAGACCCATCATAATCAATGGGTCTGCACACACATCAGTGATTTTTCCCTGACCGTGTCTCCGTGCGGCGTACATGCATATCCGTGAATACCGCACAGAAACATGTCCAGTTTTTTTCTGGCATCACTGATGTCCCACAGACCACACTATGGTATGATCCGTGAAACACGTACCAGAAAAACACGGACATTTAAAATAAAAAGCTTTTTCAACTCACCTTCTCCAGCGATGCTGAGTTCGGCAGCTGCTCTCTGCTTCTTCCTGGCCGGTTCATTATGGCATGCATATTCATTTATGCAGCCAGAGCCAACCCGGAAGTAGCTGCAGAGGTGAGAGAGCGGTGGCTGGATGCTGAATCGCGGGACTCTTCCTGACCATGGAGAGCAGGAGCGGGGGCAGGTGAGTATATGTCCATGTGCAATCACGGCGTACGGATCACGTATCATGGATTGCACATGGACAACCACTGTGTACCGTGAATCACGGAGTATGAAGGGACATATGCGTGTTTAACACGTCAGTGAAGAGTGTCTGTGTTTTTCACTGAGGGGCATACACGTTACTAAGGGGTATACACACTACTGGGGGAAATACACTTTACTCTGGGGCATACAAATTACTGGTAGCATAGATATTACTAAGGAGCATATAGCTCTGGTGTTGGGGCTTATACAGCTCTGGGGGCACATACAGCTCCGATGGGGGGGATGGAGGCATACAAATTTGGTGTGGGGGCTGGGGGGCACACAGATCTGGTGGGGGGGTGGTTGGAGGCATATAGCTATGGTGAGGAGGGGGCTGCTGGGGCATACAGATCTGGTGAGGGGGGGCTGGGATACATATCTGGTGGGAGGGGCCTGGAGGCATACAGAGCTGGGGGGCATATAGATCTGGTGGGGGGGCTGGGGGACATACAAATCTGGTGTGGGGGCTAAGGGGCATACAGATCTGGTGAGGGGGGGCTGGGGCATACAGCTCTGGGTAGGTGGGGGGGGTCACATACAGCGTTTCTTGGTGTTGCATCTCCTCTTCCTCCAGTCTCTTCATCTATGGACAGAGCTCAGCATGTTGCTCGGTAGCTCCGCCCACAGATGAATGTCCGTAGACAAGCAGCTCAACTGAGAGCAGTGAGTGCACGCTGAGCTGCAGGTGCCGATTTAAAGCGCCGGCAGGCAGGGAAATGCTTTTGCCGCCCACCCATAATAGCGGCACCACAGAGCCAGAGCAGTGAAGCAGCGCTCGGCTCTGCTCATGTGCATTAGGAGGGGGAGAAAGTCAGATGGGGAGAGAGCGGGTGGGCGGAGCCACAGGACAAAAGCCTCACGATCGTGACACCGGGACACTCGCTGAAATCCGGTACAGTCCCGCTGTATCCGGGATGGTTGGGAGGTATGTATACAGCATGTTAGAATGTGTATATAAGAGTCCACTGGTGGTGGCCGCAGCTTATAGGCCCCAAATCTGGTGACAGGTTCCCTTTAAAGTGAACCTGTGAGGTGCAATATGCACTCAGAGCCAGGAGCAGTTCTGCGTGAATATTGCTAATCCCTGCCTAACTGTCATTGTATACGATAGCATAGATAAAGAGATCATTAGAAAAAGTATTCCTAAAGATCTTATATCTTATGCTAATGAGCAGGGGACTAGTCACAAGGGCGTTACTTCACTTGGCTAGTCGGCTCACATAGCATGTTAGCATGTTATTACGCCCCTGTGTGAGTACTCACACGCTATGTGAGCCGACTAGCCAAGTGAAGTAACGCCCTTGGGACTAGTCCCCGCGCTAATTAGCATAAGATATAAGATCTTTAAAAATACTTTTTCTATAGATGCCTTTATCTATGCTAGCGTATACAGGGACAGTTAGGCAGGGAATAGCAATATGTACCCAGAACGGCTCCTGGCTCTGAGTGCAGATTGCACTTGACAGGTTCCCTTTAAAGGGAACCTGTCAGCAGAAATTTAGCAAAAAAAAAAATAAGATTCCCCTCTGCAGCTCATGGGCTGCATTCTGGAAAGGTTCCTGTTGCTATTGTGCCCCCTTTGAGACCTAAAAAAATACTTTATGAAGTCTTACCTTTTTGTATGCAAATCTGTTTTTATGGTCATGGGGGCGGGCTGTCTGGCGTCCGTTATTCCCCCTCCTGCCGCTGTACGCCGTCCCCCATTGCTCATTTCCATACATGAGGACGCCTTCCTCATGTAACTGTCCTCCCGAAGTTTTGCGCATGCCCAGTGCCACTCTCGCGGGACTGAGCACTGTTCAAAGTGTGAACGCTTTTGAGGTGATTGCGCAGGCGCGAGATTATGGGCAGCGCTGTGATTGTCATCAGCAGCGTCATCCAAGTACCCGCCCATAATCTCGTGCCTGCGCTTCTCACTCTGCCTCCACCGTTATGCGCAAGCACTGGCCATATGAACCACTTTACCTATTACCGCAGGCGCAAGATTATGGGCGGCGCTGTGATTGTCATCAGCAAAGTCATCCAAGTACCCGCCCATAATCTCGTGCAAGCGGTAATAGGTAACATGGTTCATATGGCCAGTGCTTGCGCATAACAGTGGAGGCAGAGTGAGAAGCGCGGGCACGAGATTATGGGCGGGTACTTGGATGACACTGCTAATGACAATCACAGCGCCGCCCATAATCTCGTGCCCACGGTAATAGGTAACATGGCTCATATGGCCAGCGCTTGCGCATAACAGTGGAGTCAGAGGGAAAAGTGCGGGCACGAGATTATGGGCGGGTACTTGGATGACACTGCTAATGACAATCACAGCGCCGCCCATAATCTCGTGCCCACGGTAATAGGTAACATGGTTCATATGGCCAGCGCTTGCGCATAGCGGTGCTGTCAGAGGGAGAAGCGCGGGCACGAGATTATGGGCAGGTACTTGGATGACTTTGCTGATGACAATCACAGCGCCACCCATAATCTCGCACCTACGCAATCACCTCAAAAGCGTTCACACTTTGCACAGTGCTCAGTCCCGCGAGAGTGGCACTGGGCATGCGCAAAACTTCGGGAGGACAGTTACATGAGGAAGGCGTCCTCATGTATGTAAATGAGCAATGGGGGACTGCGTAAAGCGGCAGGAGGGGGAATAACGGACGCCAGACAGCCCGCCTCCGTGACCATAAAAAAACATTTGCATACAAAAAGGTAAGACTTCATAAAGTACTTTTTTAGGTTTCAAAGGGGGCACAATAACAATAGGAACTTTTCTAGAATGCAGCCCAGGAGCTGCAGAAGGGAATCTTTTATTTTTTTTGCTAAATTTCTGCTGACAGGTTCCCTTTAACTGGTAGGGGAGTCAGGATAAAGCAGAGCTGAAGTTGTTGGACAGCTAGGACCCAGCAGCTCCACAGGCAGGAGACCACTGATCGGTAAGCTAATAGAAGCCTGCAGATGTCACTCTGCATAGGTTATTACTGGCCAGTGCTATCTGCAGGAGAGAGAAGTGCTGATTGCACTTTCTCCTCAGCTTACTGATTCCCCATGTGTCTGCAGCAGTGAGAAGCCGCACACGGGGAATCAGAGAACAGCTGCAGAGAAACGCAGGCTTCGGAGCTGGGGATGTCCGCTCTGGGGGAGGGGGGGTCGGCTCTGGTGCAGGGGATCCGCTCCGGGGCTGGGGATGTCCGCTCTGGGGGAGGGGGGGCTCGGCTCTGCTGCAGGGGATAAACTCCGGGGCTGGGGATGTCCGCTCTGGGGGAGGGGGGGGGGCTCGGCTCTGCTGCAGGGGGGGGTCGCTCTGCTGCAGGGGGTGATTCATACCTCAGCAGCAGTCACAGGAGTTTCAAGGTGCGCGCTCGGCTCTGTAATGAATAGAAGGGAGAAACAGCGAGGCGGTGCTACAGTGGGTGGGTGGAGCCACGGGACAAACAGCCTCACGGGCGGGACTCGGGATCAAAGGCTCAAAAGAGGGACTGTCCCGCTGTATCCGGGACGGTTGGGAGGTATGGGTAAGAGGACGTCGGGGGGACAGCAGAGGGGGACGGGGACAGCAGAGGGGGACAGCAGAGGGGGAGGGGGAGAGCAGAGGAGGGAGATACCGGAGGAGCTGCAGAATAGAGATCATGGGGGAGGCCGGCAGATTGGGATGTCGGGGGGCAGACTGGGATGTCTGGGGGCAGACCGGGATGTCTGGGGGCAGATCGGGATGTCTGGGGGCAGATCGGGATGTCTGGGGGCAGATCGGGATGTCGGGGGGGCAGATCGGGATGTCGGAGGGCAGATCGGGATGTGGGGGGGCAGATCGGGATGTCGGGGGGGGCAGATCGGGATGGCGGGGGGCAGATCGCAGGGGGGCACGGGCAGGGGCCATTACGGGAGCGCGCAGGAGCAAATCACAAGAGCGCGCAGGGGCTGCAAGAGAGCAGGGGAGGAGGGATACCGGAGGAGCTGCAGAATAGAGATGGCGGGGGGCAGATCGGGATGTCGGGAAGGCAGATCGGGATGTCGCGGGGGGGCAGATCGGGATGTCGGGGGGGGGCAGATCGCAGGGGGGCACGAGCAGGGGCCATTACGGAAGCGCGCAGGGGCTGCAAGGTGAGCACAATACTCACCGCTCCTGCTCCGTGACGTGACAGCAGCGGCAGCAGCAGCGGTGGCGTGGTACCACTAGTACCAGCCAGTGCTGCACGCTGCAGACATGTTGGGGTAGGGTCCCCAGACCAGCACAGGCCTGGGGAGGGCGGCCACCGGCAGATCAGACCGCCCCACTCCACACTGATTGGAGCGATTGCGCGTCATAGCACGATCGCTCCAATCAGTGCTGCAGGGGGGGGGCCACGGTGTCTGCTTGCTTCCAGCCAATGATCGGAGGTGCTGCAGCCCCGGTCCTAGCTGGATTTTACAAGATCACACCATTTTTGGCATTTTTTTTTGCCGAAAACAGCGTGATCAATGTGATTGGCGGTTCCGATTTGAACAGCCAATCACATCGATCGCCTATGCGATGCCACCCCCCCTGGGGTCAAGCAAAGGTCCCCTGCTGTAAGAAACAGCAGGGGACATCATTTGAAAGCCGTTGCTATGGCCATGGCAATCAAATGAAGTTTAGGCAGTAAAATTACGTCCCTGGTCGTTAAGTCACGTTAAAATAGGACGTAATTTTACTGCCCGCGGTCGTGAAGGGGTTAAAATCTACCAGTTCTCGAAATACTGCTCTGTGTATAACGTCACCCACATCACTGATTTGCAGCTGTGTACAATGAGCATAGGCAGAAAGCTGCTAATCAGGGGTGGAGTTATACAATGCTTATGGAGATAGAGGATACATAGCAGCAGGTTACTAGTTCTCTAGTGATAATCCCCTAATGATAATACAGTGATTTTATCAAAACTATAGCAAACAGCCCAGTAAATGACACATCATTGGAATCAGAGTCCCTCTCTCTCACAGGTGTGTCACTGGTGACAGACAGTCATGTGGTGTCTGGCAATAGAAGGTCACAGTGTTCGGCTGTGCAAAATGTTCCCTGACTTTCTATTTTTCTTGCTGTTAGTATTCTGTGTACTAGGTATCTCCTCTCTGCTGGGTTTTCATCCTTTTACTTTAGGACACTGGGAAGCTCCTTTTCCGTTCTGCTACTAATTATCTGTATTTCCTCTTGGGTTAAAATATTCTCATTTTTCCTGGACTTATGGTGGAGATATACAGTTCCTTCACAAGCTCTGGATGCAAGCAGGTGGCTTGCACACACCAGAAGGATCGTTGTTGCTCTTTACTGAACTTCTTACTGAGTCATCTAGCGGTACGTTTTTTGTTGTTTGCCTTGTTTGTTACCCGTGTGTATCCTTTAGTACCTGGCGAAGTTGATGAAGAGCTCATCCCATCCGTTCCCTATTTAGGACTCAGATCAGCGTCAGCCTAGAGTCAGGTATCCGGCTCGGCGTATAGGTGTGGAATCTATATAGGGTGGTGAGGCAACTCAGGGGCCCAGCAGTAGGCTTGGTCAAGGCTCTCATCTCCTTTCCCTAGGCACGGGGTTTCCTTTCTCTTTCGCCATTCGCTTAGTACTTCACCATTCCTAGCGTGACACTGTCTCTATATTATTCTGATTTTTAATTAAGTGGTAAACACTGAATGACCGAATCCCATTGATTTCACAAAGCCCCAGCATAGGTATCATAAATGTTACTTGCTCTTCATTAGGAGATAGGCCCCTTTCAGTTCTGGTCTCTTCTACACCCATAATCTAAACTGTAATAAAGGTTTGTGGGCAGAGACGAGTGAACCTAAATAGTAAAGTTCGGTGTTTGTACCAAATACAGACTTTATACAAAAAAATCAGTGTTCGAGTTGGGAGTTCGGGTGCTTTATGTATCCTAACCACTCGATCTAGCATCGGTGTGCTCGGGTACACTCAGTGCTCGGCCCAGTGCGAGCCGCTTGCAGTGTTTGAATGGCTTTCACGGGGAAGTAAAAACATTGTTATAGGAGGTATTGTGTACAAGGAAAAAACTCAGTCATCCTTCCCCCGGTAATAAATACTCAGTTAATGGCTGGATGCATGTGGGCGGAGACCCGAACTGCCCAATCAGTGACTTCAAACGGGGTTCAGGACCAGTCCGGTTCCCGAACTGAACTTGACCTAAATTATAACAGAAAAAGCTGAACCGAAACTTCAACAGGTCCACTTATCTCTATTGGTGGGTAGCCCCACAAAAAAATAATCCATTGGATATCAGACAGATAAAATCTTTTAGTTTTTTAATTACAATAATTATCCTTTGTAAAGGGCTCATTTTTATAACATAAAGAGCCCAATTTACGCGGGGGCCGCTCCTGATTCATGAAGTGGTGCATGCCTCTTCATGAATCTGGAGCGTTTGATGAGTGGCATGTGCCTCTTCGTGCCATGCAAGAACTATTACTCCCATCAGGGACTGGGGTGAGATTTGTGGAATAGGGAACACCACAGCTCGTCATGAATTTAAGGAATTGTGGTGTCACGCCCCCGTCCTACCCAAACACTGCCAATTCTGGAGTGAAAATGCCAAAAGCCGCCAAATTTTGGCACAACTTTCTAAATTTGAGACTTTTCAGAACTTTAGTGACAATTTTTTTGCCACTAAAGATTTGATAAATTGGGACCAGAGCGTCTTAACAACTTCCACATTTCTAGGATGCAGTGCGATTCATTTCTCCCCTCACTATTTTTGTGTGAAATGCCTACAGGTCTGAGTCAACTCCAGAGGTTCTGAGATAAAAACATCACATCTAGACAATAGAGAAAGCTAGGCATGAAGAATATATACAGTGTGTCCACCCATATCCTGTCCACCGCCATTAACTTGAGAACGGCGGCAGCTACAATCATATGAAAAAGTTTGGGCACCCCTATTAATGTTAACCTTTTTTCTTTATAACAATTTGTGTTTTTTCAACAGCTATTTCAGTTTCATATATCTAATAACTGATGGACTGAGTAATATTTCTGGATTGAAATGAGGTTTATTGTACTAACAGAAAATGTGCAATCCACATTTAAACAAAATTTGACCGGTGCAAAAGTATGGGCACCCTTATCAATTTCTTGATATGAACACTCCTAAGTACTTTTTACTGACTTACTAAAGCACTAAATTGGTTTTGTAACCTCATTGAGCTTTGAACTTCATAGGCAGGTGTATCCAATCATGAGAAAAGGTATTTAAGGTGGCCATTTGCAAGTTGTTCTCCTATTTGAATCTCCTATGAAGAGTGGCATCATGGGCTCCTCAAAACAACTCTCAAATGATCTGAAAACAAAGATTATTCAACATAGTTGTTCAGGGGAAGGTACAAAAAGTTGTCTCAGAGATTTAAACTGTCAGTTTCCACTGTGAGGAACATATTAAGGAAATGGAAGAACACAGGTACAGTTCTTGTTAAGCCCAGAAGTGGCAGGCCAAGAAAAATATCAGAAAGGCAGAGAAGAAGAATGGTGAGAACAGTCAAGGACAATCCACAGACCACCTCCAAAGACCTAAAGCATCATCTTGCTGCAGATGGTGTCAATGTGCATCGGTCAACAATACAGCGCACATTGCACAAGGAGAAGCTGTATGGGAGAGTGATGCGAAAGAAGCAGTTTCTGCAAGCACGCCACAAACAGAGTCACCTGAGGCATGCAAAAGCACATTTGGACAAGCCAGTTACATTTTGGAAGAAGGTCCTGTGGACTGATGAAACAAAGATTGAGTTGGTTGGTCATACAAAAAGGCGTTATGCATGGAGGCAAAAAAACACGGCATTCCAAGAAAAGCACTTGCTACCCACAGTAAAATTTGGTGGAGGTTCCATCATGCTTTGGGGCTGTATGGCCAATGCCGACACCGGGAATCTTGTTAAAGTTGAGGGTCGCATGGATTCAACTCAGTATCAGCAGATTCTTGACAATAATGTGCAAGAATCAGTGACGAAGTTGAAGTTTCGCAGGGGATGGATATTTCAGCAAGACAATGATCCAAAACACTGCTCCAAATCTACTCAGGCATTCATGCAGAGGAACAATTACAATGTTCTGGAATGGCCATCCCAGTCCCCAGACCTGAATATCATTGAACATCTGTGGGATGATTTGAAGCGTGCTGTCCATGCTCAGCGACCATCAAACTTAACTGAACTGGAATTGTTTTGTAAACAGGAATGGTCAAATATACCTTCATCCAGGATCCAGGATCTCATTAAAAGCTACAGGAAGTGACTAGAGGCTATTTTTGCAAAATGAGGATCTACAAAATATTAATGTCACTTTTATGTTGAGGTGCCCATACTTATGCACCGGTCAAATTTTGTTTAAATGCGTATTGCACATTTTCTGGTAGTACAATAAACCTCATTTCAATCCAGAAATATTACTCAGTCCATCAGTTATTAGATATATGAAACTGAAATAGCTGTTGTAAAACCCCAAATTGTTATAAAGAAAAAAGATTAACGTTAATAGGGGTGCCCAAACTTTTTCATATGACTGTATAGGCATAGAAGTGGTGTCTAGGTATAGTAAAGTAGCCATGCGTTACGCAATGAAACCACCTATAGCGCCATCTGGTGGAAAACAACGGAATTAGCATTTTTATCTCGAAAACGGAACGAGATAGAGAAAAAAGTGAATTACAAAGTTGTAGGGCATTATCAATTCAATACGAATCGACACCTTGCATACAGAAATGCTATGATTAGAACGTGAAAAACTTACAGGCTTAGGCTGCGGACGTGAAGCGATACCTCATGGAGACCTTCCTACAAGTCATTGGGTATGGTGGCTGCGTGGAGTAGCCTCCACGCTCACCTGACCTGACCCCATTGGACTTCTTTCTGTGAGGTTACATCAAACAGCAGGTGTATGCGACCCCTCCATCAACACTGCAGGACCTACGACGACGTATCACAGATGCTTGTGCAAACGTGTCACCTACCATATTGCACAACGTGCAGCAAGATACAGTATGCTGTGCAGAGTTCAGATGTGTATTGCAGCTGACGTGGCCACTTTGATCATCAAAGTTAAATGAGCGCCATATGTGTGACCAGCATTCAATGTTTTGGGGGGGTCATAGGTTTGATATCATAGCTTTTCTGTATGCAAGGTGTCGATTCGCATTGAAGTGATGATGCCCTACAACTTTGTAATTCACTTTTTTTCTCTATCTCATTGTTTGAGATAAAAATGCTAACTCCGTTGTTTTCCACCAAGTGGCACTATAGGTGGTTTCATTGCGTAGTGCATGGCTACTTTACTATACCTAAACACCAATTCTATGCCTGTAGCTGCCGCCGTTCTCAAGTTAATGGCGGTGGACAGGATATGGGTGGACACACTGTATATTTACAAGCATTTATTAACAAAACAACAAGTTTTGAAATGCAATTATATACAATGTGATATACTTAAGAATTCCTATCTCCAATCTGGGGCTGCACTTTTTAGTAAATAAATCAATGGGAAATCTGAGATTAGTGAATTATCTAAATATAATCCAGTATCAAAACAATTCACGAATGTTCCTTAAGGCTCTCAAAAGGGCTAACAGTGTGCCAACTAAAGAAGAAAAAGAATATTCACTGCTCCCGATGCCATAATCACACCCACCTCTAGGCAATGAAGCCAGCGCCAACCAAGAGGTGGGCAGTATTATTAGCATGGGGAGCAGTGAATATTCATTCTCTTTAATATTGGGTACACATAATCACCCAGCCGCCGGCTTACTGCTGTGGCTGGGCGATCACAAGATGAAGGCCATATATACAAGTATGGTGATGTATATACTAGGACAAGGGACATATATACCAGGATGGGGATCGTATATACCAGAATGGGATAAAGATGGGCAACATATATACGAGGATGAAGGACATATACACAAGGATGGGAGACACATATACCTAGAAGGGGATCAGGATGGGAGACATTAGTATAGAATTGAGTCATTTTATCCCCGTAACAGTGTCAGCAGTAGATCCCCCCATAGCAGTGCTTCATGACCACATTTTTTAGTCAAACGTTTTCCCTATATTCCTCCTTCAAAATCTAGGTGTGTCTTATGGTCCGAAAAAATACGATAAGTTTAAAAATAGAGAAAATGGTTCTATCCCTGACCATTTCTTATTTGATCAATTGTAACCGATTTTTTTGATAAAACTCTTTGAATTATGGTACATTATGATGCCTTCTCCCGTGTGACTCATCTGACAACAGGAGCTAATTAGTCTTAAAAACATTTGGCAAATTCTAAAAGCAAGAATGGCTGCTCCGCTCTGTTGGTTTTCTGATGTCGGCAAGACTTAATTTATTAGTTAAACATTTCAATTATTTACAACATGAAAAAGATTCCTTCCCTGTGCGGCTTCTTCACATGTTTAACAGGATATGATTTCTGAGAATTACATTTTCCACATTCAGAACATAAACATGGTTTATTTTGTGTGAAATTTTTGATGGTCAACAAGACTTAATTTCATAGTAAAACATTTACCGCATTCTGGGCATGAAAATGGCTTATCCCCTGTGTGAGATCTTTCATGCCTAACAAGATCTGATTTCTGAATAAAACATTTCCCGCACTCTGAACATGAAAATGGCTTCTCCCCTGTGTGAAATCTTTGATGCCCAACAAGATCTGATTTCCGAATAAAACATTTCCCGCACTCTGAACATGAAAATGGCTTCTCCCCTGTGTGAGATCTTTGATGCACAACAAGTTCTGATTTCCAATTAAAATATTTCCCACACTCTGAACATGAAAATGGCTTCTCCCCTGTGTGATTTTTCTGATGTGTAACAAGATGTGATCTCTGAATAAAACATTTCCCACATTCTGAACATGAAAATGGCTTCTCCCCTGTGTGAATTCTTTGATGCTCAACAAGATCCGATTTCTGAATAAAACATTTCCCACACTCTAAACATGAAAATGGCTTCTCCCCTGTGTGACTTTTCTTATGTATAACAAGATGTGATCTCTGAATAAAACATTTCCCACATTCTGAACATGAAAATGGCTTCTCCCCTGTGTGAATTCTTTGATGCGCATCAAGATTTGATTTCCGAATAAAACATTTCCCACATTCTGAACATGAAAATGTCTTCTCCCCTGTGTGAATTTTTTGATGCTCAACAAGATTTGATTTCAAACTAAAACATTTCCCACATTCTGAACATGTAAATGGCTTCTCCCCTGTGTGAAATGTCTGATGTGTAACAAGATGTGATTTCTGAATAAAAGATTTCCCACATTCTGAACATGAAAATGGCTTCTCCCCTGTGTGATTTTTCTGATGTGTAACAAGATTTGATTTCTGAATAAAACATTTCCCACAATCTGAACATGAAAATGGCCTTTCCCCTGTGTGAATTTTTTGATGCTCAACAAGATCTGATTTCCTAATAAAACATTTCCCACACTCTGAACATGAAAACGGCTTAATCCTTGTGTGAGATTTTTGATGCTCAACAAGTTCTGATTTCCGAATAAAACATTTCCCACACTCTGAACATGAAAATGGTTTCTCCCCTGTGTGAATTTTCTGATGTCTAGTAAGGTGTGATTTCTGAATAAAACATTTCCCACATTCTGAACATGAAAATGGTTTCTCCCTTGTAGGAACGGTTTCATGTTCCAGATCCCTTCTGTAACTTTTATTTTGCTTACAATTCTGTGATAAATCGGAATTTTGGACTTGTTTGAAAAGATCAGATGATAAAGCTTTCCGAGGAAGGACTGGAGGTATATCTGGGACAACAGCATGCTCTTCATATGTATCATGTGTGATACTTTGATCATCTGTTTTAAATTCTGAAAATATTAGATGTCCATCTGAACTCCCAATACAGTCATCTGCTAAAAATAAACACAATGTTATTAGTTTTTAATATTATCTTGAAAGTACATTTATTTTTTTCAAACCATAACAACTGAAATTAAATAAACAAAAAATATATTCTGAATCTGTTTTCCAATTTCGACATCTACGAGTTACATCTTCGTTAATTCGGATTTCCAATTCCTAGCACCAGTTCTCTGGAATGTACTATAGTAAAAAATCAGTTTGATTGTCAACAAGTGACTGCGGTTAATGAAGGACCGGGGGCTCCTATACGGTCCCTCACGCTAGGGGACCCTAAGCTATTCCTAACCTATGGATTACCCCTGAAGATGGAGATGCAGAAGTCCCGTGCCTTACTAGTCTCCTGACTAGATTTAATCCGTGATCCCCAAGGGAAGGAAGGGTCAGGAGCATGATGGAAATACAGATTAAGACAGACGGGACACATTGCAAACTCAAAGAAATAAACAGTGAGAGACTAAGGAGAAAAGCAAGAGCAGAAAGGCAGCAACAAAAAGACAACAAGGGTTAACACCACAACAGCTCACTGTAATAATGCACAACAACCACCGGTAAGTCTGGATCACAACACCTCACCAGACCAGTATAGGTAAACTATAGCTGGCATTAATGAAATAGTCCAGCCAGCATATACAGAACGGGAGAGAACAATACTTTCTCCTCTACAGCAGGTGATCAAAGACATCAACAAGCAGCCCAGCAGAGAATAACGCTTGCTAGCCTGCCCAAGCCTGTGGTTCGACGCCTGCGTCTCCCTGCGCTGCTCACAGACATCAGAGCAGTTAACATGCAAAGAACCAGAATCTATAATTTCCATAGATCCTTACGCCGCCATGAGAGTTGGCAAAACCTGCAAACATCTCCTTGGAACATTGATCCACAACATAGACAATTTCAAAGAGGGTTTTTTTTTAAGACAAAAATAAAGACAGATGCTGGAAATTTAACTGGGTTGTCTGGGACTGTAATGCTGATGACCCATCCTTAGGCTTTTTAACCAAAGCAGGTAGCAGGGTCTGTGCAGATAAACATTAGGGCTCCAATTCATCAAGACTGGCGATGTACACTGAAAAATGACGTCGGGGACTGGAGTGAGATTTCTGGCATAGGGAACGTCGCAGTTTGTTATGAATTAGAGAAACAGCATCACACCCTTCTTCTGCAAAGCTCAGCCCATTTTGGCAAAGCTGGTTAAAATTGGCGTAAACACACACAGACAGACATCAGCCTGTCTCCTCTTCAGCTTTAGACTTTTGCAATTGAGACCTTTGGTTATATGCCATGATGTCAAAAAGGTCCTTAAGCTGTCCTATAATTGGCATATAAACACTGGGGCCCCTAGGAGAAAGGGGGACTGCAATTGCCCAGTTTGCTCTTAAGAGAACTTTGGTTACATCATGTCACATGTCATTGAAGTGAAAGGTCCTTAAACAATTGTAAGGGGTGGGCAGACCCCTTACAAGGAGGCGCAGTTTCCCCCTGAAAGTGGTTAATGTTGATGATATTTAATAAAAATGTTTTACTGTTTTAGTGGGTCCCCCTAGTGGCCGGGTGGGACCCACTAGAAAAAGGGGCCACGACTACAACCCCCGAGGCACCCCTGGCACCCCGTTACATGTGGCGTAGTCGGCAGGATCCGGATTACTGGCGAAGGGTCCCGATTCCATGGTGGGAAGAACAAGTGGTGCCTAAGGCGTTGGACCGGGCACAAGATGGCGGCAAGATGGCCGCCGTCTTCATGGACACAGTGGGCGTGCGAAGAATTGGCGCCAAAAGAAAAGCCTGGGGCTGGCCAGTGAAGAAAAAGAAGTGCGGAGAGCGCCGCTCAAAGAGGGGAGGTGCTGGCCCCAGGATGCTGATGAAGATATGTGAAGTGGGCGGCGTTACAGAAAAAAAGAAGAGCCGCCTCGGCCGGGTCGATGTGATGTGCGAGACTGGGGGTGGAGTGTACCCAAGAGCGGGAAAAGAAAGCCCGCCTCCATCTTCTCCAGTATCTCCACTGTCCCCGGCGCCATTGTAAGAAACGCCAACTCAGAGACTGACTCCGAGCAAAATGGAGACTCCAAGAAAACAGCATGCTGCAGTGGGCGCGCTGGTAGCAACCAGCCTGGGGAGAGGACGCCCGAAGAAGACTGCGGCCGCGGAAGGACTTACCCTTGCCCTACCGGCTGTGCCAGAAGGACCGGAGCGGCCCACAAAAGTAACATGGGTCACTACCTGGGATGCCGCGACCGGTGAGACCTCGACTGAAGTCCGGGCCACCTACAAGGCGCAGCTACAACCGAGAAACAAAGTCCTGGAAACTCCAACCCACACTGCAGTTCCGGCCCCGGAAGAGCAACACGCCCGGGAGCTAGAAGAGGACGAGTGGGGATTCTTTTGGGAGCCGGTGAAGCCGACGTCCCTGACTCAGCGAAAGTCCCCATCGCCTGAACCCGATCCGGTGCAGGAGAGGTTACTGGCCGAGACCGTGGTCCGCGAAATGATGGCCGGTCCCCTTAGCGACGAGTTTGAACGGTAGTGCACCGTTGGCACCGTAGTCAAATTTAACCAGAAAGAGGGCTATGGATTCATTGAGGACGAGGAGACCGGTGACCATTTCTTCTACAACCGGGTAAACCTGGACACTGAGGGCTTACCACAACGCCTTCATACCTTGTACCCGGGAGAAAAAGTGAAATTCCGGAGAGAAGTGGGATGCCGGGGCCTATTTGCCGTGGGAGTGACCCGGATGCCCACTACACAAGAGGCCGCACAGTGGCAGCAAGAAATCGAATGGGAAGAGTGCCAATACCGGAGGCGTACCCAACAGAGACCGGTGCTGGCTGAGTCTTCCCGGCCGAGAAACACGCTGGCGGTGTCGCCAGAAGTCATGACAGGACTGAGTGCTGACCCAGAGAAGGGGACCCCGGCGGTGTTGGCAATTCACCAGAGTCTGGTCACACACCCGGTGATCGTCGTGGGCAGCCCACAGCCGTCCCGTTCAGCGACCCCGTCACCCCCGTCGGGGGTTGAGGAGGCAAAACCGGAGACCGAGGCGCCAGAACCACCCGTCAACTACGAATCATTCCGGAGGCTGCGCCGCCTGCCAGGTCAGTCCCTTTCTGATTACGTGAGGGCTCAGCGGGCCGAATGGCAGCGCGCTTACCATCCCGAGTGACCCGTAATGACCGGAGGTAATGGACATGTTCATGTTGAATACCGGCATTGTTCAAGAGCCGGAAAAGTTCCACAGTTTGCAACCATGTTTAAGCTACCAAGCCCGGAAGGAGCCTGATGCTGGACTGAGCCAGGGGCTCCCTCTGTGTTGTTAAAGAAGACTTTGTTGTTTATGCTCCGGCCTTCCAAGACCGGGAGTGCTGTGAAAGCCTCCGGGCAGAAGTCCAGCAAAGACCGGGAGTGCCTGCTGAAGGCCTCCGGGCACACTATCTACCAAGACCGGGAGCTCCCAGGAGGGACTCCGGGCGCCAGACTTGTGCGCCCCTTGAGTGTGCCTTGATGTGAACATGTTTAGAGTTTTATAAAAATGACTTTGCTGCTAAATTGTGTTAATTTCAGGGTCGTGCCTTGCCGGGAGGCTTAGGCAGAAAGAGGGGAGGAATGTAAGGGGTGGGCAGACCCCTTACAAGGAGGCGCAGTTTCCCCCTCAAAGTGGTTAATGTTGATGATATTTAATAAAAATGTTTTACTGTTTTAGTGGGTCCCCCTAGTGGCCGGGTGGGACGGCTGTCCCCATAGAAACAGGGCAGAGGAAAGGAGGAGCCGGCAGCAGAAAGGGGGGGGGGGGGGAAGAGTTGTTAAGGGAAAAAGTTTGAGTCAGAGGCAGTTGAGTCCGGGACAGGAGAGAGGAAGCAGAAGGGGCAGAGTGTGGGAGCTGGGTGGACAGGAAAGCGGAGGAAAAGAAGAGAAGTGTCCTCAAGGGTGAAGCAGCATTGGTGTGGGTCCAGTCTGTGTTAGCCGGAGTGGGAGCCAGGTGAAGTGGAGTAGCCGGGCACATCCCCACTAGAGGAGACATCCAGAAAAGGTTTTCCCCCAGCAGAAGTGGTGAAAACATCTGATTATTGCCTCTGTTATGAAGAAGTGTACAATAAACATGCCGTCTGGTTCAACCGATCTACGTCTGCAAAGTGTTTGTACATCTGACGACGTTATCTGCATCACCACACTCTGCCCCACCAAGTCATCTCCTGTCCCTAAAGTGACGGCGGAGCCGGGGGTAAGCCTGATAGAAAAAGGGGCCACGACTACAACCCCCAAGGCACCCCTGGCACCCCGTTACACAATCAACCTCAGAATACAACTAATGTGGTCCCTAAGAAAGTATGGTCTTGAGAATTTGTGCAGTTTGACTCCTCCCAACGCTGGCCCTGACTGTAACTAGGGTTTATTTTTGGAGTAGGTCTTATATTTCAATCATTCTTCAAAAATCCCATAAAATCGTGCTAGATCTTATTTTCTGACTAGGTTCAATTTTCAGGGAAACAGGATATTCATGAACCCTCTGCAGGACTTTTAGTTGCCTTCATAACAACATAGAGAAGGCACTAGAAACAAACAGAAGGAAACACAATACAGTTGAAAAAAACAAACAGCAGAAAGCCTAAAAATGTAAACACAAAATTAGTGCATAAAGTACATGAGTAGATATCTCTTACCGGATAGAACTAGAGTTAACACATCTTGAGGAACATCAGGATCTTCTTGTTTACAGTCCTGTTGGAGAAGAGGACGGGGACATCTCTCTGGTGTTGTCCTTTTACTGGATAGACCTGGAGGAGACACATACAGGGACTAAATTCATTCCCTACATACAGATTATTATAAGCCGTGTGTATTTAGTCCTGTCTATTACCTGGTGATGTGAGGGGCTGGGGATCCTCCATCATGACGTCCTTGTATAGATCTTTGTGTCCTTCTAAATACTCCCACTCCTCCATGGAGAAATAGATGGTGACGTCCTGACACCTTATAGGAACCTGACACATACAATGATACCGTCACCCCCGATCCCTTCATAGCGTTACTGTATAATGTCCCAGCATTCCCAGCAGTGTCACCTCTCCAGTCAGCAGCTCAATCATCTTGTAGGTGAGTTCTAGGATCTTCTGGTCATTGATGTCCTCATGTATCAGGGGGTGAGGTGGAGGCCCCGTGATTGGGCTCAGGGGTCTTCCCCATCCCTCAGACACAGGGGCCTGACAGCGCTCACTAGAGGTCTTCTTCACTACTGTGTAATCCTGGTTATGGAGAGACACAGTAATAAATCTCACTCCAGACATTTCCAGAGTCCTCACCTCTCCAGTTCTGTCCATCTGTTATTCCCATAGATAAGAATGATGTAATGTGACGTCATCAGAATCTCTCACCTCTCCAGTAAGCCGGAAGAGGATCTCTAGGGTGAGGTGTAATATCCTCTCCGCCATCTTGTCCCTGTCCATATCCATCCTTCACGGCGCAATCAGGAGAATTCTCTTATATAGAAGATCTCCACTGAGAGGATCCGATATTGTAGGGACCTGAATGGGGAGAAGATGAACCCATATGTAAAATTAATGGAGATAAGGGAGGTGAGATATCATTTGGATAGGAAAAAAATTCAACCTGACGTGCTATATAAGTAGTAAAACCGACCGATAAAAGTAGCAGATTATTTTTATAAAAAAAAACACAATCCTTCATACGACAATGTGAATGGAGAAATAAAAGAGTAATTGTTCCCGGAATAAGAGGAGGAAAATACAAAAGTGCAAAAATAAAAAAATCCCAGATTTTCGGTTAAGAAGGGGCAGAATTTACCACCCATTTCTTGTATGAATGCAGCAAAATAGTGAAAATTAATCCAATTACAAAATGTGTCCACATTATATTTCACTCCTAAACTAGAAAAATTATGTAAATAAAAAAGTTTAGATATTCTAAACTGGTTTCGGAGCTCGTAGACTTTACACGTCCGGGACATCTGACTCCTACTCTGCAGTGATGTTTTACAATGTCTTTACATAGCAGTGCATCTATACACAAACATGTAGCAATGGAGAGGAAATCCGTCCATCTCTACATAAGGCACCAACCGTTAATTACTGTTTCTGCCTTCTCTGTTACTGTATACACAGCTCTGCGGTGCAATCCCAAGAGTGTGCAAAGCAGTAATCAAAGCAAAAGGTGGCTGATTGAGGAACCTAGAATATAAGACATATTTTCAGTTGTTTCACACTTTTTTGTTAATTATTTCATTCCATATGTGTTAATTCATAGTTTTGATGCCTTCAATGTGAATCTACAATTTTCAGAGTCATGAAAATAAAGAAAACTCTTTGAATGAGGTGTGTCCAAACTTTTGGTCTGTACTGTATATGTGGTAACAACAGACATTTCCCTTATTTTCCAACCAGTATCGCTCGACATCAGTAATAAAAATGTGATACTGAAGTTGGTTTCTTACTTGGATTTTTTTTTGTTTTTCTTTTTACAGGTTTAACAACAAACGTTAAAAATCCCAATAATAAAGTACAATACAGCGAGGAGTTATTTAACCCTTCCCTGCCGCTTTGATGCTGATTTTTGTGCCAGTTTTATCATTTTTGTTGCTGGTTTTCAGGGTATTCACATCCGGGCTCCGCACTGCACTGGATTTTATTGTTGAATTTTTTTATTTTTGTTGATAAAAACTGTGAAAAAAGCCAGAAACAAACCCGAATAAGAAACGGACTTCAGCCTCATCATAAAAGCAAAGAAACAATAAAGACGACGACAGGAACAGGAAAATGAAGAGGAAAATAATAGAGACCCTGCACCTACCTCCACCTGCAGAGCCGCACACTAAATATATGGCTGCTCTGTGCTTACAGGACCTATGATGATGTCACATGGAGGGGAGGAGTCAGGGGTCACATGATCAGCTGCTGGAGGAGGGGAAGTTTATGTGTGGATGTAGCAGTGCCGTGTGTGTACGAGGTGTACGGAGCAGAGCCGTGTGTGTACAAGGTGTACGGAGCAGAGCCGTGTGTATACGAGGTGTACGGAACGGAGCCGTGTGTGTACGAGGTGTACGGAGCAGAGCCGTGTGTGTACGAGGTGTATGGAGCGGAACCGTGTGTGTACGATGTGTACTGAGTGGAGCCGCGTGTGTAGGACATGTAATGAGTGGGGCTGTGAGTGTGCAGTGACCCAGAGTAGACACTACTAGAATGTCCCCTGATGGGCCGTTTGTTTCTCTATAATGTTGCGCATTATCTGTGCCTTCTGAAGCCTTGCTCTGAGAGTTGTAGCATCTACACTGACCTCTGCTGGCCATTCTCAAAACTACCTTTGTCTTATATGGTAAAAGGAAGTGACACAGCAGTGAGGAAACTTCCAGGTCCTTTTCTGACAGGAAAAATAGAGAAAGATGTCTGTTTCTGAGGACTGAGTATTGGGGGGAGAGGTGTATGACGCTGGAGGCGGTGAGCTATTTCCAGTCACTTCTATCCTCTAGTGACGGAGTCTGGTAAGGAGAAGGAAACTCTCTGTGGAAAGGAAAAATCCAGGCTGCCATTTATCCTAAATCAAGTAGGCCCTGAATTCCTGCTGGAGGTTGGGGCAGGTGTACAATGTGTGCAGAGTGGGGCCATGTGTGTATTTGACATGTATGGAGTGGGGCTGTGTATATATGAGGTGTATGGAGCGGAGCCGTGTGTATATAAGGGGTATGGAGTTGGGCCGTGTGCATATGATGTGTTCCCATTTTTATTTATATATATAAGTGTTGTGAGGAGTCATAAAGTGCGGCACTGGAAGCTGCAAACAGACACGTAGCAGAGGTCTTGGAAGATTGGGGACGAGTAGCAGAAGTACAAAAGCCGCAGGCAGCCAGGAGACATTCTCTTTCTCTCTCTCATTATTCTGACATTTGACAAATATAAATAATTTTGGTTCCCAATTAACCTAAAATGGGAAAGGTGTATTCTGATTTCACATTAGATATTGAGCAAAACCTGCAGTTGTGTCTTTAAAAATATTGGATGGAAACTTCTAGTTTCAACTGTAGCTGTGCACATACAAACTAAAAGTCTTACTACCAAGGCACAGGTTTATGTCTTGATAGGTTTTATATAGGCCTAAGAAGCTGAATGAAGAAGTGATAACAAAGACTGGCGCAAGTCCAAATTTATGGCCTGAGGTGCTATGTGCCAAAAACTCTGCAAGATATGGAGTTAAAAACACAGGAGCGGGCTGGGAAGTCCCAAAAAAATGTATAAACGTCACAGGTTTTCTGCCTATGCTTTAATATAGCCAATGGCATACTTAGGAATTTTACTAAAAGATTAACCCATTACTGTTCTCTATAAAAGGCTTGTAAAAATAAAACACTATGATGTGCATCTTAACTGAGAAGGAATTCATACCATCTAATCTGTGTGGTGTGGATTTCTCTGCCGGCACTCGGACTATTAATTTGAGATTACAGCAGACATTCACGGTTATGAAGGAGATTTGCGAAACTATGGAATTCTTCCTTGACAGATGGCGCCAGACTCAGATCGCTCCAGGGAGGAATGGAGACTTAGGAGACCAACACCGGACTCCCTGAGGTGACTGTGGGCTGCCCATTTCGGAACCTGATCAATTCCAACGGACTACGGTAAGATTTTTGATTTATAATCATTCTCTTATCTGTGTCATTGGAAGTCTCTCATTAGCCTGGGACAGTCTAGTCCAGTCATGGCAAACCTTTTACAGGCCGAGTGCCCAAACTGTAGCCTTAAACCCATTTTTTTTTTCCGAAGTGCCAACCAATCCTATTATGTGAATAATTGATTGTAACCTTACCTTTGCCGTCTTCTCTTCTCCTCAGCAGGGGGCATCACGCTCATGCTTACCACACATTGAAGCTGAGCCCCTGCCCTTTCCAGACACAGCAGTTGGATTGATCCCTCTGGAAAAAAATTGCAGCATATTAGACAGAGATTTTAGCATGGAATGCAATCACATTTCACCCTCTAATCCACATCTACATTTCAAAGTTTGAACATCCTGAAATCCCATAAAGATGTACGAGTTGCTCCCCTCCCCTTTCATTCTGAAGTTATGCCCCCCTTCCTAGGCCACTTCCTGGTAAACATGTCCCCATCCTGATATGTATTTCCTACATTCTGGTATATTTGTCCCCATCATGGCCCCATCCTGGTAAATGTTCCTCCATCCCGGCATGTACCCCATTCCTGGTAAATGTCCTCCACTCTGGTAAATGTACCCCATTCCTGGTAAATGTACCCCATCATTGTAAATGTATCCCATCCTGGCATGTTCCCCCATGCTGTTAAATGACCCCATCCTGGTAAATGTACCTCATCCAGGCATGTTCCCCTATCCTGGTAAATTTCCCCTTTCCTGGTAAATGTACCCCAGCCTGATAAATGTCACCCTTCCTGCTAAATGTTCCCCATCCTGGCATTTGTCCTCATCCTGGCATGTTCATGTACCCCCATCCTGGCATATTTCCCCCCATCCTTTCATGTTTCCCCCCCATCCTGGTAAATGTATCCCCCATCCTGGTAAATGTACCCCTTACTGGCATGTTCCGCTTCCTGCTAAATGTACCCCATCCTGGCATGTTTCCCCCCATCCTTGCAGTCATGTTTCCTCCATCCTTACAACCATGTTTCCCCCCATGCTTGCAGCCATGTTTCCCCCCCATCTTTGCAGCCATGTTTCCCCCCCATCCTTGCAGCCATGTTTCCCCATCTTTGCACGTTTCTCTCCATCTTTGCATGTTTCTCCCATCCTTGCAGCTATGTTTGCCCCATGCTCTGTTTGCTTGCCCCGTGCTCTGTTTTGCTCTGTTTGTTTGCCCCATGCTCTGTTTGTTTGCCCCGTGCTCTGTATGTTTGCCCCCGTGCTCTGTAGGTTTGCCCCCGTGCTCTGTAGGTTTGTCCCCGTGCTCTGTAGGTTTGCCCTGTGCTCTGTAGGTTTGCCCCGTGCTCTGTAGGTTTGCCCCGTGCTCTGTAGGTTTGCCCCCGTGCTCTGTAGGTTTGCCCCCGTGCTCTGTATGCTTGTCCCCGTGCTCTGTATGTTTGCCCCCGTGCTCTGTATGTATGCCCCATGCTCTGTATGTATGCCCCGTGCTCTTTATGTATGCCCTATGCTCTGTATGTTTGACCCCGTGCTCTGTATGTTTGCCCCCGTGCTCTGTATGTATGCCCCGTGCTCTGTATGTTTGCCCCCGTGCTCTGTATGTATGCCCCGTGCTCTGTATGTATGCCCCGTGCTCTGTATGTATGCCCCATGCTCTGTATGTTTGCCCCGTGCTCTGTATGTTTGCCCCGTGCGCTCCATGTTTCCCCCGTGCGCTCCATGTTTCCCCCGTGCGTTCCATGTTTCCCCCGTGCGTTCCATGTTTGCCCCGTGCTCTGTATGTTTCCCCCGTGCGCTCCATGTTCCCCCTTTGCTCCACATGTTTTCCCCATGCGCTCCATGTTCCCCCTTTGCTCCACATGTTTTCCCCATGCGCTCCATGTTCCTCCTTTGCTCCACATGTTTCCCCCGTGCGCTCCATGTTCCCCCTTTGCTCCACATGTTTTCCCCGTGCGCTCCATGTTCCCCCTTTGCTTCACATGTTCCCCCTTTGCTTCACGTTTCCCCCATGCGCTCCATGTTCCCCCTTTGCTCCACATGTTTCCCCCGTGCGCTCCATGTTCCCCCTTTGCTCCACGTTTCCCCCGTGCGCTTCACGTTTCCCCCGTGCGCTTCACGTTTCCCCCGTGTGCTCTACGTTTCCCCCGTGCGCTCCACGTTTCCCCCGTGCGCTCCACGTTTCCCCCGTGCGCTCCACGTTTCCCCCGTGCGCTCCACGTTTCCCCCGTGCGCTCCACGTTTCCCCCGTGCGCTCCATGTTTGCCCCGTGCTGGCTCTGTCCCCCACACCTTGGCACAGCCGCACACAGCTTAAAAATTAAAAAAAAAACTCACCTTGCAGAACCCGCTCCATCGCTGCGTCCTCAGTTAGTTCAGGTCCCGCGCGGCCACAAGACGCCGGCGCCGCCTACTGACGCTCCTCCGTCTCCTAGGCAACAGGCCTGCAGCCCAGGAGAGGAGGAGTGTCAGAAGGAGGAGAGATGTCTCCTCTGCTCCAACACCACTTTGCACGTCGGCGCGACCACACCGACAGTGCAGAGTGGCTGAATATGGCGACAGCGCGCGTGCCAGCAACAAGGGCTCTGCGTGCCCTGTTTGGCACGCGTGCCATAGGTTCGCCATCACTGGTCTAGTCGGTCTCGTGAGTCTATCTCTACAACTGGATTCGCTTCCTCCTGGGCGACCTTAAAGAACCCGAAAAGGTTGTAAGTGGATGTCTGCTGAAATTGTTCTCGGGGATATGTCTAGCTAGTTGTGTTTTCTGACGCTGGTTTTTGTGTGTGAATTTTATTGTGTAGATCAGGTACGCTTGATTGGTAGTTCTTGGCAGACTTAAATGTCATAAGGCTCGTTCAAGGTATATGCCCTTGCTACAGACTTCGGGCTAGCCATCTTCTGAGTAGTGGGTAAAGGCCAATCAATGTCCTGGTTGGGTGTCCCCCTGAGTTGACACAGGGTTAGGTTTCTGTCTCAGAATTCACAAATAGTTGGAAAATTCCCCAGTAAATGGATGCCTTTAAGTCCATTTTTAAGTCTGAGGGTGGCTTAACCCCCAGAAACATGAAAGCAAACATGTGACAAAATGAAAAGTTGATGTTAATTTGCAGTATGTCAGAATGTGGTAGATTACAATATGAATAATGAAATAAGGCATTGAAAGAACAGAGGGGAACTTTGGAAAATGCAGGATTATTTGGGACAGCTCAAGCTTGGTATAGAGTAGCCTGTGCAATTGTAAAATAATGTTATATTTGGAAGAAGACGTATGTGATAAGGAAGACAATGTATTGTGTTATGCTTACTACAAGTCTCTGCCATATCCACCGCCCTATAATGGCGTCAATAGTTCACATTCTTGGACCTGCACACACTGTGCCCAGCAAAATCCTCCCACTCCTTTGTTCTGTGTTTTTTGTGTGACGGCCTGCCCCTCGACACACCACCCTGTATTTCCACATCCTTTGCCCCTCTGATGTAACCCTGCCTCCATTCAGTGACGCAGTTACCCATGTGGAAAGCTAATCCCCAAACGGCTGTCTTGGTTCACCCAATGTGTATACCCGGTCCAAGCCATGTTCCCTTATATCCATGATTGGCAGCTGATGGAAGTTACTACATTCCTCCTGAACATGTAGCAGCCCTGTTCCCACACTTACCATCCCCGGAAAGTTTTTTTTTTATACTCCTGCTTTTAAAAATGCTCTCCGCAAAAAATGTGATGTTATTGAACTCAGTGAGACTGTCCCTGATCCTGACCCATCAGCTGCCCCTCCCGGGAAAACAGGTCCCTATCCCCAGACCCGCAGTCGGCTGATACCTGCAGTGGTAACCTTCTCCAATCCTAACCGTTCCTCATTAACTTTAGATGAGGACATTCCTTCAGAGGGACACCCTCTTAGTTTCAGAGGTGCCCGAAATCTGCGACCCAATCATGCATTCCGAAATATGGACTAATACTATCCATAGGGCCCATAGAGGCGCAAACACTTTCTGCTATTGTCAATTCGGCCAATTTGGCCCTCCGCCATATTGGGGGAATTGCCAAAGCTATAGTACAAGCAGGGTGACCAGAAATACAATCTGATTGTCTATCCATCATAAAGAAACAGGGCAAAATCCAACTCACGGATCTGGCTGTTACAGGAACAGGAAATCTCTATTGTAATATGATCATACATGCAGTGGGACCAATGTATGACCCCGACAAACACCAACACTGTGTGGAGGATCTACAGTTGACCATACTCCATGTACTTGAACTGACCAGGAAGAAATATCTTCAATCCATTGCCATTCCTGCAATCAGCTCTGGGATCTTTGGTTTCCCAGTCAAACAATGCACACAGGCTATTGTGGCTGCAATAATTAGTTACTGTCCCATATCCTCACTTGAAGAAATCTGGTCACTACAAGTCCTGACAACGCACGGTACTTCAAAGAAACAATTCGTCCTTCGGCTATGACGCCTAACTACCCCAGTCAGTTACTGCAACCAGAACGTATTTCCACATCACCACCTCCAGAGGCATCGGATGAATTATTGCACAGCCTACCAGCACCCCCTGTTGTCATGCTCCCACTAGCCCCGATGGTTGAAACCATTCTGGTTCCTAAATCAGAAAAACCCAAGTATGTCCCCTTTACTCCACTCCAAGTGAATAGCCTACTCACTCAGTTACCAAACCCGGAGAAGCAGCCTATGCCTTTGTACAGAAAACTTCAGGAAATCTGTCCAACCTATTCTGCAACTTGGAAGGATCTCTCCAACTCAGCTAGCATTAAAGCCAGTACTGTTTTTTTACCCAGTAATTCAATCTGCTCTTGACCAGAGCCCTCTGGATTCCACGGGGGACTTTAGATCCGGAGTTGAGATCTGCTGCCAAGACCAAGCATGAGCGAAAGATCGTCACCAATATCACCAATGCTTCCCAAGAAGACAATGAGTCGGCTGAAAAATTCTACATGAGATTATTCACTTCCTTTTATGATCAAGGCTATGACATGTCTGTCCCGTTTCAACATGTTCACTTCATAATTTCCTTTGTTAAAGGACTTAAGGACTCTATCAGATTGAAAATTGAGGACACCAGACCTGAATACCTGGAGCTCCCCACTAAACAAGTTCTTCTCATTCTTAAGTCCATTGAGAAAAAATGTGCCTCCACCAATTCTACCCCTGATACTGCCCCGGTTATGTACTGTATAATGCTCCTGTTAACCAAGACCAACAAACCCAATGCCAGATGTACCCCCCTCTCCAAGTATACTCACCTCAACAACCATATCCAGGCGGCCTCCAGCAACGTCTCCCACCCAGGAATCTTAAATATACTATCTGTTTCAGATGCAGAAACTATGGACATGTCAGAAGATACTGCAGGACCCATATGCAGTAACCACGCCCAGCCAGAAACAGTGGTCACCCACAGAACAACTACAGCAACCATCCACAACAAATATCCCATCCATAGGAATTTGGCAAGCCTGTGGCAAATGCTTTTACAAATATTATTGTCACCAATATTCCTTCTATATAAGGCCCCATATCGACAGTATCTCTTGATGTTAATGCTCAATCCTTGCCTTTCCTGGTCAACACAGGCACAGCCAAATCAGTTATACGCCTCCAGGACTTAGAAGATCTATCTTTGATATGCCCAGATTGCCCCACCTGTGTAGGGGTTGACAGTAGGCACATCTCTTCCCCACTAACTTACCCTATTCCAGTTGAACAAGCACAAAAGGTTATTTCATGGCTAATTGTCTTACCCACTTGCTCACTTAATTTACTTGGAGCAGATCTCCTACATAATCTCAGAGCTTCAATTGTATATAATGAAGATGGGATGCACTTGTCTGCCCTATTCTCTGACGCCAGAAGATGCCTGCCTTCTCGAAGCCGCCCCACTCCTCTTCATGGCCACGGCACCGCCTCCAATACCTGAATACTATTTCAATCAAATTCCTTCACATCTCTGGTCAAAAAGCCCAAATGATATTGGACATCACCTCTACAGGTTATCCTAAAACCAGGAGTCACCATACCTTGAATACCTCAATATTCCCTGAAGGCCAACCAAGAAAAATGCCTTGAGGAACAAATTCAATCCCTCCTTGCAAATGGTGCCCTGATACGATACGTCTCTCCTGCCAATACCCCTCTTTGTCCGGTAAAAAAGAAGACTGCCAAGAAAGAACCAAAAAGAAGAAAAACAAAACAAAAACAAAACAAAATGAAGATATTATGCTAAGTCACCCCATCACTATTCTTGTCCCACATGATCTCAAGGCTATCCTCGAACAAGTGAACAGAAAAATATCTCCTCGCAAAGGCATACATGACTCCAGTGTGCCTTGCTCCTTCCCTACGATGTTACGCTCCGGCACTGTACTACTCTCAATTTATTGATTCTGCTTCCTTTTTCAAGTAGGGAATACTTCTCTACATGGGATATCCTCTCCAGGCCTATGGAGGTTGACTATGCAGACCCAGACAACCAAGAATATGATTGCTTTGAACTTATGCGATCTGAGTGCTCCCTCCTGCCCTCAGCTACAGAGACACTATTGCCAGATGCAGATCTGCAATTCTTTACGGATGGCTCACAAAGAAGCTAAAGGGAATCAACTATCATATCAAGCAGCCAAACAAGTAGCCATTTGTGACATTCAAGAGGAAGCAGGAGTCTATGTCATGACAAGACAACAAAAGAAAGATGAACAGAACAAACAAGATGTCTGAGGAATACACCAATTCAAGATCTTCCAAGACAAGGCTTTACCTGAAGAAAAAACTCAATGGAAAGAGGAAGGTGCTGAGCAAGACACAGACGGGATTTGGAGAAAAGGGATGAAAGTCTGCCTACCAAGGAGTCTTAATAAACAAATCCGTAAGGAAAAGGACACTAAGACACCTCTCTGTAGGCTGTGTTGGCATGCCCCACCAAATAGGAATGAAAACTTAAGAAAGAAAGGACTTAAAGTGCCATGCAACATAATAAATAGAGCCCAAATCATATTTCATGCATATAAAATAATTTTATTATGAACAAGAAATACACAGGAGTCAAAAGGTAACATGTAAAATGTCTATAAATATCATGGTCCCATGATATTTACAGACATTTTACATGTTACCTTTTGACTTCTGTGTATTCATTGCCAAGGAATCTGTATCATGCGGTATCCCAGTGGGCTCACGGGATCACCCACCGAGGAAGAAACCAAACACTTTCGGTGATTGAAGGTCTCTTTCTGGCACCAGGGATATCTTCAATCATTAACCAACTTAATGCGGGAGGATGAGTGAAGACACCGGCTAAACATCTGGCCAAACCACTATACCCATTCCAAAGGATCCAAATTGACCAAATGCAGTTAACCAAGGCTGGAAAAAATTAGTATATACTGGTGGTAACAGATATGTTCTTCAGCATGGCCCTAGGCCTACCCCATCTCCAACATGACAGCCAAAACAACTATCAAGAAATTGCTTACAAAAGTAGTCTGCCGCTTTGGAATCCCAGAAGTTATAGAGAGCAATCAAGGCCCAGCCTTTACAGCAAATGTGACCAGAGAGCTCTGGTCCCCAGTGGGAGCAAACTTAGGTCTTCACACACCCTACCTCCCCCAGAGCAGTGGCAGACTTGAAACACTCAATGGGACCCTAAAAAATAAAATCCTAAAAGCAAGTCAGGAACTGTCTCTTCCGTGGCCTGAGATATTGCCCATAGCCATGTACTCAGTCAGAAACACCCCACGCCAATCTATAGGGCTAACTCCCTATGAGATTTTGTTTGGGGGACCTACAAGGCTAGGACAGTGTACCCAGGCCAAGGTTCTTAATCTTTTTCACATAATCTCTGAGGAAGCAGGAGCCTCACAATATGCGGGTATACATAGAAATAGAAGGGAAGTACAGATCAAGGGAAGTTTAGACCCCTGTGTTTATATTGATGCCATAGGAAAATAATGACAGTACAGGGAACTAACAGGGATAATGGGAATCTTCTGGTCCTGAGAAATCCAGGTACAAAGGGGAATACTCCAAAAGGGATCATTAATCTCAATCCTGTTAAGAGTCCCAGCTTGGGACCAGTCCGATTCAAAGGGATAGATTTAGGGAATCTGTTAGGTCCTGGTGGTGGAAACACTGGACCGTACACCGGATTCCCCTGGTGAGGCAACCAGGCCGATCACCCCGCCAGAGGGTCTTGATGCACGGCAGCCGAAGCACTCCTGGTAGCAAGACAGTCCGTACGGAGAACTGGGAAGTAGATGTCCCTGGGATCACAGAGTTCCAGAAGGTAGTCCTGGTGACGAGGCTCAGGGTCAGAGGCCGGGTTGAGATGTCAGATGGAATCCGGAACCAGCTGAGCGAGATCGCAGGTCACCAGACGGAGCCAGGGACCGGAGACTGGCGGGACTGAAGAGGTAGTGGAATATCAGCCGACAGTCCCCGACAGGAGTTCTGGAGCAGTCGTGGTTAGGACCGGTTGGCGTGGCAGGACAGGCTCTGCGAGACAGACAAGGGTTAATACCAGACAAAGCAAAATCTTACTAAACACGTAGAACAGGCCCCGCCCACCTGGAAAGAGAGTCCTCTTATACCCTGTACCTGCATAGGCAATATCCTGTTTCTGGACGCTGGCCCTTTAAGAGAGGGTCAATGACCGCGCGCCCTAATGCGCATGCGCGAGGCCCGTGTGCCAGAAGGCAGGGCAGGAAGCGGTGCAGAGGAAGCAGGAGTGCCCGTCAGAGTGTCCTGCGTCGCAGAGGAGCTCCAGGAAGGAGTTAGGTATCCGCATCGTGGCCGGGAGCTGCAGCTTGTAGGAGACCTCATTGATCCGGCTGATAACCTTAAACGGCCCGATCGAGGTATCGAGGACCCAACTTGTACGATGGTAGCTTCAGTCGGACATATTTGGAAGCCAGCCAGACCAGATCACCTGGAGAGAAAAACGGAGGATCCAGGCGCCTCTTGTCCGCGTGTCTCTTCATCTGCAGGGAAGCGCACTCAAGGGAAGTCTTGACAGAGTTCCATATAGCTGAGAAGTCCCGGACTAGAGCATCAGCAGCAGGGACATCTCAAGCCAAGGATACTGGTAACGGGACAGGGGGCTGAAGTCCATAAACGACATGGAAGGGAGAGCTGGAGGTGGACTCGCTGATGTGATGGTTATGGGAGAATTCAGCCCAAGGAAGGAGTGTGGACCAATCGTCGTGATGGATGTTGACGTAGTGGCGCAGGAAGGAGGTCAGGATCTGATTGACTTGCTCCACTTGGCCATTCGACTGAGGGTGGTAGGCCGAAGAAAAGTCCAGAGACACTCCCAGGTGTTTGCAGAGGGCCCTTCAGAAGCGCGAGGTAAACGGAGTTCCTCTGTCGGACACAATGTGTGCAGGAAAGCCATGCAATAGGAAGATGTGCTGTAGGAAGGCGTCAGCGAGCTCCTGGGCAGAGGGCAGTCCGACCATGCGAACGAAGTGAGCCATCTTTGAGAAACGGTCCACCACGACCCATATGACCGTGTGTCCGGAGGACAAGGGCAAGTCCGTAATAAAGTCCATTGCAATGTGTTGCCACGGAACGGAGGGAATTGGCAGAGGCAGGAGACGACCGTATGGCAGGTGCCTGGGCGTCTTCTTCCGGGCACAGGATTGGCAGGCTGAGACGAAGGATGCGACGTCTTTACGGAGGGACGGCCACCAATAGTGACGGACAATCGTACTCCATGTTTTCTTCTGACCAGCATGGCCGGCGATTTTCGAGGCATGACCCCAGTATAAGACTCTTTGTTTGTCGGTATCTAAGACATAGGTCTTCCCAGGGGGTATCTGAGCCAGAGTGACAGGAGCCACTGGAATGACTTTACTGGGACAGATGATGCGCTGGAACGTCTCATCCACCTGCTCTACGGAAATGAAGGACCTGGACAAGGCGTCTGCCTGCACGTTCTTATCCGCGGACCGAAAATAGAGTTGGAAATCGAACCGGGCAAAAAACAAGGACCAGCGGGCTTGTCGCGGGGTCAATCTTTGGGCAGACCGCAGGTATTCCAGGTTCTTGTGGTCAGTGTAGATGATCACAGGGTATACTACTCCCTCCAGGAGGTAGCGCCATTCCTCCAAAGCCAGCTTGACAGCCAGTAGCTCTCGATCACCGATGGTGTAGTTACGTTCTGGTGCCGAGAAGCTCTTGGAGAAGAATCAACAAGTGACCATCTTCCCGGTGGAGGATTTCTGCATAAGCACTGCCCTGGTCCCTGAGGAGGAGGCATCTACCTCTAAGGTGAACTGTCGGTTCAATTCAGGACGATGGAGAACAGGAGAGAAAGCAAACGCCAGCTTCAGGGAGCAGAACTTGGTGTCAGCCGCATGTGACCAGTCCTTCGGGTTAGCCCCCTTCTTGGTCAAGGCAGAGAGAGGCGCAGTCAGAGCAGGGAAGTGGGGAATGAACTGCCGGTAGCAGTTGGCAAAGCCGAGAAAGCGCTGAATAGCCTTCAGTCCGGAAGGAGGGGACCAGTTGAGAAGAGACCTTTCTCTGGGTCCATCTGCAGGCCGGTGTCGGAGATCACGTAACCCAGGAAGGGAAGAGACGACTGTTCGAACACGTACTTCTCGTACTTGGTGTACAAACGATTCTCTCTGAGCCTTTGTAGTACCAGCTGCACATTCTCATTGTGGGTCTGTAGGTCTGGGGAGAAGACCAGGATGTCGTCCAGATATAAGACCACACAGACGTAGAGGAGATGCCTGAACACGTCGTTCACTAGTTCCTGGAAGACTGCCGGAGCATTACACAGGCCAAAGGGCATCACACAATACTCGTAGTGCCCATCACGAGTGTTGAATGCGGTCTTCCATTCGTCCCCAGAGCGAATGCGAACCAGGTTGTAGGCACCGCGGAGGTCCAGCTTGGTGAACACACGGGCTCCTCTGAGCCGATCGAATAATTCGGGGATTAGCGTCAGAGGGTATTTATTTTTCACGGTGATCTGGTTTAATCCCCGGTAGTCAATGCAGGGGCGCAGGTCGCCTTCTTTCTTCTTAACGAAGAAGAAGCCTGCTCCAGCAGGAGACGAGGGTCTCCGAATGAATCCCCTTGCCCGGTTCTTGGTGATGTAGGCAGACATGGCCCGTGTTTCAGAAGGGGACAAGGGGTATATCCTTCCTCGAGGAGGTGTGGTTCCCGGCAGCAGGTCGATGGCACAGTCGTAGGGACAATGTGGCGGTAGAACCTCTGATTCCTTTTTATCGAAAACGTCCGCGAAAGACCAATGGGCGGTAGGCAGACCTGGTAGAGACTTCAGGACCGGAGATCGTCGGATGGGCTGTATGGACTTCAGGCAGTTCTCATGACAAGAGGTGCCCAATCGGGTAATCTCACCAGCACGCCAGTCGACCGAAGGTTCGTGTGGCCGTAACCAGGGCAGTCCCATCAGGATCTGATGAGACATGCGCGGAAGGACATAGAGGGCTATTCTCTTGGTGTGCAGGGCCCCGATACCAAGCTCCACAGGCTTGGTGATCAACGAGATGGTGTCAGAGAGGAGTCTCCCATCCAATGAAGCAATGACGAGGGGTTTTACTAGTGGAATAACAGGCACCTGGTACTTGTCCCCCATAGTCTGCTGGATGAAGTTGCCTGCCGCCCCGGAATCGAGATATGCCTCCGCCGTGAACCGAGTCATTTCTGTTGACACCAGTACCGTCCATGTCACTGGGTCTGAGAGAGTCCCATTACCTAGGGTGGCCTCTCCTACCAACCCTAGGCTTTGGAGTTTCCCGGGTTCTCTGGACAGGAATGTAGCAAGTGTGTGCCATCTCCGCAGTAGAAGCAGAGGCCCTTGGCGAGCCGTTCTGCTCGGCGTTGCTCAGACTGCCTCAGTCGATTTGCATAGGCTCGTGGGCAGGAACGCCAGATGACGCCGCCTGGGGAGCGGCGGATTTCAGAGGAGGAGAGGAGTGCCGTACCGGACGTCTCTTGCGGGGCAGTTCTTTGGATCGTTCCTGAAAGCGGAGGTCCACTCGGGTTGCTAGAGCGATCAGGGCATCCAAGGTGGAGGGAACGTCGCGGCCGGCCAGCTCGTCCTTGATACGACCAGAGAGCCCTTCCCAGAATGCGGCAGTTAAAGCCTCATTGTTCCATCCTAATTCCGAAGCCAAGGTGCGGAAGCAGATGGCATACTGGCCCACCGTCAAGGTCCCCTGACATAACCTGAGGAGTGATGAGGCGGACGCGGAGGCGCGTCCGGGTTCGTCAAATGTGGTGCAAAAAGCTTGCAGGAAGTCCTGGATGTTGGTGGTCACAGGGTCCTCCTTCTCCCACAGGGGATTCATCCAGGCCAGTGCCTCACCCTCTAGATGGGACATCACAAAAGCTACTTTGGCTTGGTCTGAGGCAAAAAGATGCGGAAGCAGCTTGAAGTGGAGGGAGCACTGATTCAAAAATCCCCTGCAGGTCTTAGGATCTCCGGCATACCGGGGTGGAGAGGCCAGACGGAGTTTAGAGGTCTTCGAGGAAGGTGCCATGGGAGCTGCGGACGTGGACTGAGTCGCCAGGGACATGGCAGTCACTTGAAGCATATTCAGGCGGGTGTCCACAGATGTCATGAAGGCTAGAATGCGGGATTGGGTCTCGTGTTGTCGTCCCAGTTCCTGCTGCAATCCAGCCAGCTGGGATGCCAGTGCTTCGACGGAATCCATGGCCTGTTCTAGCTGTTAGGTCCTGGTGGTGGAAACACTGGACCATATACCGGATTCCCCTGGTGAGGCAACCAGGCCGGTCACCCCGCCAGAGGGCCTTGATGCACGGCAGCCGAAGCACTCCTAGTAGCAAGACAGTCCGTACGGAGAACTGGGAAGTAGATGTCCCTGGGATCACAGAGTTCCAGAAGGTAGTCCGGGTGACGAGGCTCAGGGTCAGAGGCCGGGTTGAGATGTCAGACATAATCCGGAACCAGCTGAGCGAGATCGCAGGTCACCAAACGGAGCCAGGGACCGGAGACTGGCGGGACTGAAGAGGTAGTGGAATATCAGCCGACAGGAGTTCTGGAGCAGTCGTGGTTAGGACCGGTTGGCGTGGCAGGACAGGCTCTGCGAGACAGACAAGGGTTAATACCGGACAACGCAAAAGGGGGACCTGAACTCCTAGCTTACTAAACAGGTAGAACAGGCCCCGCCCACCTGGAAAGAGAATCCTCTTATACCCTGTACATGCATAGGCAATATCCTGTTTCTGGATGCTGGCCCTTTAAGAGAGGGCCAATGACCGCGCGCGCGCCCTAATGCGCATGCGCGAGGCCCGTGTGCCAGAAGGCAGGGCAGGAAGCGGTGCAGAGGAAGCAGGAGTGCCCGGCAGAGTGTCCTGCATCGCAGAGAAGTGCTGGGAGCGGGGAAGAGGATGCATGAAGGACGCAGGCGAGGGAGAGGGAGCAGGAAGGCCGTGGAGGAGAGGACCGGAGACCGGAGCAGTGAGCACGGAGCGCCGTCGGGAACCAGAGAGCAGGACACGGGGACCGGGGAGCGTGAGGCGGGGACCGGGGAGCGTGACACGGGGACCAGGGAGCGTGACACGGGGACCGGGGAGAGTGACAGAATCAGATAGAAAAGTATTTTAGGGGGGACTGTGAGAATGCAGAATATTTTTCTATGTGCTTTTCTACTGTGAGAATACAATGACTCTTCTATAACCAAACTTTTTTTTATATGAGTAAGAAGAAAGAGTCTGTTTTCTGATTACTGCTGGAATCAGAAAAGCAAGTATGTGTATATCAAGGTCAGCAGCTGAAGACTGATACAAAGGAACGGAATGTAGATGTGATAACAAATACTGGCGAAAGTCCAAATTTATGGCCTGAGGTGCTATGTGTCAAAATCTCTGCAAGATAAAGAGTTGGAGACACAGTAGGGGGGTGGAGGGGAAGTCTCAAAAAATGTATAAACGTCACAGGTTTTCTGCATATGTTTTAATATAGCCAATGGCATACTTAGGAATTTTACTAAAAGATTAACCCATTACTGTACTCTATGAAAGGCTAGTAAAAATAAAGCAAAGCATTTACAAAAGTGCGTCCAGCTCACCTCTCTGTTTAGGAGACCATCATCTGACCGTGCAGGGATCCAAATGGAGTCACCTCTGTCCTTTGCTATCCACAATTCAAATGAAAAAGTCGATCCAGCACAGTTCCAGTATATAAAATTAAAAGTCCTTTATTGGAAAAGCATTAAAAGTCCATTATGCCATGCTGCGAGGACGCGTTTTTAACTAACCGTTCAACTCAGTCTCAAAACATCTCACAATGAATCCAGATTAAAAACATATGGTACAGGACATGAGTTCAGCAATCAGTACAAAATTTGAATATGCAAATATACAAATTAATTCAACATTACACATGCAACCAGAGAAGGAAACAAACAAATACATTTTCAATAGAAATACATTACATCATTTTTTATATTTAATCCAGATGGGACCCTCGTTTCCATCTCAAAAATCCATTTTACCTCTTTATATTTTAACATTCTTTTTATATCTCCTCCCCTCCTAGGTAGCAGAACCTTCTCCATGCCGCTCACCTGCAGGCTACTCAAATCACCTCCATGGACACTGAGAAAATGCTGGGAGGCTCGCGAAGGGCTCCTTGTTGAATTATTTAAGACATCGTACACATGTTCCGATATTCTTTTTCTCAGTGTCCTGGTGGTATGACCTATGTACTGCAGTCGGCACATAGTGCAAGAAATCACATAAATGACATTCATAGAACTACAGTTTATCATTGTTCTGATGCTATATTGCTTGCCATTAGTATAAGATGAAACATTCTTTGTGTTAGTAACATATTTACACAAACCGCAGGTTTTTCCATCGCACTTATATGAACCACTTACTGACAACCAAGTCAATTTATCTGTTTTTTTTGGACTTGTTCATATGATCACTGGGGGACAATAATGCACCCAATGTGGTGTTCGTTTTTAAACAAATTTAACACCTCCCTCCAGTATGCGGTTTAGAGTTTCATCAGCCGACAAAATCGGTAAAAATTTTCTCACAATGTGCACTATGTCATAGTAATTCTTGCTGAATTTAGTTGAAAAAACTGGTTGCGCATTGTGAGAATTTCCCTTTTTGTTCTCTTCAAGGTACTGCTCTCTAGATTTGGAGCACGCTTTTGTTTTAGATCTTTCCAACATTTTTTTGGTAGTAACCCCTAGCAACAAACCGTCTGTCTATTTCCCTATACTCTTGCTCCAAATCAGACATCTTTGTACAGCAGCGTTTAGCCCTTACATATTCCCCAGTAGGGATATTTTCCACTACAAACCTTGGATGGCAACTAGTCGCATGTAGGATTGAATTTCCTGCTGAGGGCTTGCGGTATAATTTACAATCAATAATACCCTTCTCCATGTTTCCCATCAGTACCATATCCAAAAATTGGATTTGCAGTGGATCACTCTGATATGTGAATCCCAGATTATATAGATTGTTATTAATAAATGAAATAAAATTTTCCATTTTATTTGCTCTATTTTTCCAAATAATCAAAATATTATCAATAAATCTGAGGAATATCAGTATGTCTGGGCTGAACGGATTTTTTAAATTAAAAATAAATTCCTCCTCCCACCAAAACAAATAAATATTCGCTAAAGATGGTGAAAAACGTGACCCCATTAAACATCCTTGTGTCTATAAATAAAAATCCTCCAAAAAAGTGAAATAGTTGTTTTTTAACAAAAAAATTGTGACGTCCAGGATGTATTGTTGTAATTCCTGTTAAAAGTCAGAGTATTTTTCCATTTGAGTGTTTAATGCCATTATGGCCAGGTAATGCGGGATGGAGGTATACAATGTGCATACACCACACGTTAACCAACGATTGCCCACCTGCCACTTTATACCATTTAACACATTAAGTACATGTTTGCTATCCTGAACAAAACTCGAAGAGGCTTTAGCCAAGAATTGGAGGTGTTGGTCCAGCCACTCCGAGAGATGTTCAGTGACAGACCCTATGCCCGAAATAATGGGCCTGAAACTCAGCGGGAACTGGTCTTTGTGAGATTTAGGGAGAGCATGCATAAGGGGAGTTATTGAATGCAAAGGGTTAAAGTAATCCTTTTCTTTTGATTTATTAACCCTAATGAAACCCCTTCCTCTAACAAAATTTCCAATGATTTTCTGATGTCATTAATAGGGTTATGGGATATTTTTTTGTAAATACTGCTATCCTTTAACATCCCGGGTGCCTCCCTTTCATATAACCCCACATCCATAACTACAATCGATCCCCCTTATCAGAACTTGTTATTATATTGGTGTTACTTGTTAATTATTTTACAGCCCTTTTTTCTCCTGATGTTAAATTACGGGACACTATACCACTTTCTTTATCTAATTTAATTAGTTCTTTTTCTACAAGGTTCTGAAATTCCTCCATCTGTTGACAACGGGTTTGGGTGGGGTAATAAGATGGGTTAGGTACTCTATTACATACAGTTCTGTCATTTATATTAATATCAGCCATGCTGTTATCCCCTAATTCACCCAAATTTTGCAGCGCCATTTGTTCCTGAAAAGAAACCATTGGAGTTAAGTCATCCTGACACAAAGTCGGCAATACAGATTAATTTTCATCATAGAAATGTTTTTTTTAGTCAGTCTCCTTACAAAATAGTTCACACCAAGAATGGTTCCCAGTAAATTAAATTTCGTACTTGGTACAAAGGTTAAACCTTTTTCCAACAATGTAATTTCATGTGTATTAAGAATAGTAGCAGATACATTGACTACTGAAGATATATTTGCTGTTTCCTGGTGTGATACCCACGTTGGTGATTTCGTTCTGTTTGAATGTTTCCTACCAGCCCTTCTTGTTTTTTTCTTGATTTTTTCAAACTGGAAAACGTGTTTTTTGGCGATAGGGCAGAGGTAGATGGCATAGCTGTTTCAGTTTCTGAAAAGTCCGTATTGCCATCAGAGGTTTCAGGCTCTGTAGAGGAAAAACTCACTCTATTTTCTACACATTTATTTTTTCCTTTTTTCCTCATGATGGATCTAGGGAGATTTTGCCGAAATTGATGCCAGGTGTAAACGATCATCTGATCGTGCAGGGATCTGTATGGAGGGAGGTGTCAACATACTGGAGGGAGGTGTCAAGTTTGTTTCACAAAAGAACGCCACATTAGGCACACTATTGTCCCCCAGTGACCATATGAACAAGTCCAAAAAAGCAGATAAATCCAATTGGTTGTCAATAAATGGTTCATATAAGTGCGGTGGAAAAACTTGCGGTCTGTGTAAATATGTTACTAACAAAAAGAATTTTTCATCTTATACTAATGGCAAGCAATATAGCATCAGAACAATGATAAACTGTAGCTCTGTGAATGTCATTTATATGATTTCTTGTACTACATGCCGACTGCAGTACATAGGTCACACCACCAGGACACTGAGAAAAAGAATATCAGAACATGTGTACAATGTCCTAAATAATTCAACAAGGAGTCCCTCGGGAGCCTCCCAGCATTTGGTCAGTGTCCATGGAGGTGATTTGAGCAGTCTGCAGGTGAGCGGCATAGAGAAGGTTCTGCTACCTAGGAGGGGAGGAGATGTGAAAATAATGCTCCAATATAAAGAGGTAAAATGGATTTTTGAGATGGAAACGAGGGTCCCATCTGAATTAAATATAAGAAAAGATGTAATGTATTTCTATTGAATTTTTTGTGCATTTCCTTGTCTGGTTGCATGCATATTGTCAAAAGAATTTGTATCTTTGCATATTCAAATTTTGTCTGATTGCTGACCTCATGTCCTGTGCCATATGTTTGCAGACTGTATTCATTGTGAGATGTCTAGAGACTGAGTAAGGACGTTAAGTCTGAAACGCATCCTCGCAGCATGGCATAATGGACTTTTAATGCTTTCCAAATAAAGGATTTTTTATTTTTAAATACTGGATCTGTGCTGGATCGCCTCTTTTTCATGTGAATAGTGATCAGTGGTTGTATACATGCTCTCAGGACTGACTGACAGCAGGTTCTAATGCTGAGCGGCTGTCAGTCACTGCGGGGGGCAGGGTATATATGTGGTAATAGCAGACATTTCCCTTATTTTCCCACCAGTATCGCTCGACATCAGCAATAAAAACTCGATGCTGAAGATGGTTTCTTATTTGGATTTTTTTTTTTACAGGTTTAACAGCAAACAAAAAAAAACACAATAATAAAGTACAATGCAGTGCAGAGTCCTTTAACCCTTTCCATAACGCCCTTCGCTGCCACTTTGATGCCCATATTTGTTCCAGTTTTATTATTTTTGTTGCTGCTTTTCAGTGTATTCACATCCGGGCTCCGCACTGCAGTGTATTATATTGTATTTATTTTTGTAGATAAAAACCTGTAAAAAAGACTCCAAATAAATAGTAAAAAATAATTGCTGAATAAGAAACCGACTTCAGCGTCATCATAAAAAGTTAAAAAAGATGATAACAGTAACAGGAAAATGAAGCCGAGCAAAATAATAGACTCTGCATCAGGGCTGGCGTCAGCACCCGGCCACCTGGTCAAGTGTTGGGGCCCTGGACAGCCTGGGGGGCCCACTTGCCTCCGTCAGTTCTGTGTCCCCTGGGCCGAGTTCCGGGGATCGCAGTGCTTGGCAGGAAAGTGCGGCTGCTGAACCTTTAAGCCACATTGGCATGCAGCTCCTGTTCTGAAGTTTATCTGTGGGCGGAGCTACCGCGCAGCCTGCTCCAGTCCCATAGATGAAGATGATTTGTAGCGACCCCCAACACAGCGCTGTTGTCCGGCGCTGTATGGTTCCCCTCTTCACCAGACCTGAGCGGTATGTTCCAAACACACCCTCCCCCTTCTGATCTCTATGTCCCCCTCCCTCCTGAGCTGTGTGTGCCCCTTTTCTTACCCCCCAAGATCTAATGGGCGCCAGTGAGCTGTATGGGCTCCCCCTCTCCCCTGAACTGTATGTGCTGGCCCCCCACAGCCATATGTGCTGGTCCCTGGAGCTGTGTGTCGCCCCCGCAGAGCCTTATCGGCATATGTCTCAGCTTCTCCCACCATAAGCTACAAGCCTTGTATAAAAAAGAGATAACTAAAACAGTATGTGTGTGCAGCAGAGCTGTATGTGTGTGTGCAGCAGACCTGTATGTATGTGTGTGCTGCAGAGCTGTATGTGTGCAGCAGAGCTGTATGTGTGTGTGCTGAAGAGCGGTATATGTGTGTGCAGCAGAGCTATGTGTATGTGTGTGCAGCAGAGCTGTGTGTATGTGTGTGCAGCAGAATTGTGTATATGTGTGTGTGCGCAGCAGAGCTGTGTGTATGTGCAGCAGAGATGTATGTGTGTGTACAGCAAAGCTGTGTGTGCAGCAGAGCTGTGTGTATGTGTGTGTACAGCAGAGCTGTGTGTATGTGTGTGTGCAGCAGAGCTGTGTATGTGTGTGCAGCAAATCTGTGTATGTGTGTGCAGCAGAGCTGTATGTGTGTGCAGCAGAGCTGTATGTATATGCTGAAGAGCTGTATGTGTGTGTGCAGCAGAGCTGTGTGTATGTGTGCAGCAAAGCTGTGTGTATGTGTGTGTGTTCAGCAGAGCTGTGTATGTGTGTGTGCAGCAGAGCTGTGTATGTGTGTGCAGCAGAGTGGTATGTGTGGCTACAGCAGAGCTGTGTGTGCACTAGAGCTGTGTGTATGTGTGCAGCAGAGCTGTGTATGTGTGTGTGTGCTGTAGAGCTGTATGTGTGCAGCAGAGCTGTATGTGTGTGCTGAAGAGTGGTATGTGTGTGTGTGCAGCAGAGCTATGTGTATGTGTGTGCAGCAGAGCTGTGTGTAAGTGTGTGCAGCAGAATTGTGTGTATGTGTGTGTGCAGCAGAACTGTGTGCATGTGCAGCAGAGATGTATGTGTAGAAACGCTGTGTGTGCAGCAGAGCTGTGTGTTTGTGTGTGTACAGCAAAACTCTGTGTATGTGTGTGTGCAGCAGAGCTGTGTATGTGTGTGCAGCAGAGTTGTATGTATGTGCTGAAGAGCTGTATGTGTGTGCAGCAGAGCTGTGTGTGTGCAGCAGAGCTGTGTGTATGTGTGCAGCAAAGCTGTGTGTATGTGTGTGTTCAGCAGAGCTGTGTATGTGTTCAGCAGAGCTGTGTATGTGTGTGTGCAGCAGAGCTGTGTATGTGTGTGCAGCAGAGCTGTATGAGTGTGTGCAACAGAGCTGTTTATGTGTGTGCAGCAGAGCTGTGTATGTACAGCAGAGATCTGTATGTGTGTGTGCAGCAGAGCTGTGCATGTGTGTGCAGCAGAGCTGTATGTGTGTGTGCAGCAGAGCTGTGCATGTGTGTGCAGCAGAGCTGTATGTGTGTGTGCAACAGAGCTGTGTGAATGTGTGTGCAGCACAGCTGTGTGTATGTATGTGTACAGCAGAGCTGTGTGTATGAATGTGAAGGCAGCAGAGCTGTGTGTTTTTTTTTTGTTTGTACATCTGCATCAGAGATGTGTGCAACAGTGCTATCAGGGTGCATGTGTGCAGCAGAGCTGTCTGTATACAGTATGTATTCTTTGGGCAGCAGAGTCCTGTGTGTATATACAGCAGTGCTTTGTGTGCAGTAGTGCAGTGTGCATGAAGACAGGAGAGCTGTGTGTGTTTGTGTCTGTACATCTGCAGCAAAGATGTGTGTGTGTGTGTGTCTGTCCAGCAGAGCTGTGCGTGTGGCTCCCCATGTGCTGTCCCCCAAAGCTATATGTGCGGCCTCCAGAACCATATGTATGGCCTCAAAAAACACTATGCCGGCTACCCCAGTAATGTGTATGCCCCCAGAGCTGTTTGCCACTCCAGTAACATCTATGCCACCCAGTAATGTCTATGCCCGCTGCCCCTCCTGTGATGAATATATTGTAGCCCCCAGCCCCTCCTGTGATGTATATACAGCAGTGCAGTGTCAGTGTGCATGGCTATGTCTGTTAGGCTGCTTTCACACTACGTTTTTTTAACATCCGTCATGAACGTTTTTTTAACGCAAAAGCGGATCCAGTGCAAATGCGTTTTCATTTCAATGCATTTGCAATGGACTCGAGTTAACATGCGTTCACCTGCGTTTGCGTGTGTTATAGTGAGGATCCAGCGACTTGCAGTTTTTTAACATTTTTCAAAAACGCTACTTGTAGCGTTTTTGTGCTGCGTCCAAATACTGCAAATTGCTGGATCCTGACTAAACAGCATGCAAACGCATGTGACCGCTGGCATGCTGCTAGGCAGGATCCTGCTTGCTCTACTGAGCATGCACAGAAACCAGTCTTGGGTGATCAGTCCCCCCTCTCTCCTCCCTCTCTCACCCTCTCATTCCTCCCTCTCTCTCTGTCTCTCCCCCTCCCTCTCCTGTCTCTCTCTCCCACCTGAGAGCTGCGGACACTCGTAACCAAGGTAAATATCGGGTAACCACTTCTCTTAGTTACCCAATGTTTACGTTGGTTACGTGTACAGACGCTCGTAACCAAGATAAATATCGGGTATCCAAGCAAGTTACCCGATGTTTACCTTGGTTACGAACCTCCGCAGTTGTAAGAAGCTGGCTCCCAGTCTGGCACGTTTAGTTCCCCTCACTCCCGATCACATGACTCCAATGCCCGCCCCTAAACATCCAGTGACAGGATCCTGCAAAATAACACATGCTTTAGCATGCGTTTTTTGCTGTAAAAGCAGGATCCGCTTTTACAGCAAAAAAACGTTCATGACGCATGTTAAAAAGACGTAGTGTGAAAGCAGCCTTAGTGACGGCCATCATGCAGTACAGCCCCATGCCTGGGAGAATCTGGACAGGAGACAAGCGGGGAGGTGAGTGAGGCTGCTGCCGGCCTCCCTATATTCAATCCTCTAATGTGTCTGTGTGTGTGTATGATGGATATATCTATGTATGTCAATGTGTATGACTGTGTATAGATTTATGTCTGTTTATATGTATTTTTCTGAATTTCTCTTTAAATATGTATGTATACATTTGCCTGTATGTGTATGTATCTGTATGTGCGTGTCTGCGTGTGGATGGGGCCCACAAAAACCTGGAGCCGGCCCTGCACCTACCTCCACCTGCAGAGCCGCACACTAGATATATAATACCCTGCACCTACCTCCTCCTGCAGAGCCGCACACTAGATATATAATACCCTGCACCTACCTCCACCTGCAGAGCCGCACACTAGATATATAATACCCTGCACCTACCTCCACCTGCAGAGCCGCACACTAGATATATAATACCCTGCACCTACCTCCACCTGCAGAGCCGCACACTAGATATATAATACCCTGCACCTACCTCCACCTGCAGAGCCGCACACTAGATATATAATACCCTGCACCTACCTCCACCTGCAGAGCCGCACACTAGATATATAATACCCTGCACCTACCTCCTCCTGCAGAGCCGCACACTAGATATATAATACCCTGCACCTACCTCCACCTGCAGAGCCGCACACAGATATATAATACCCTGCACCTACCTCCACCTGCAGAGCCGCACACTAGATATATAATAACCTGCACCTACCTCCTCCTGCAGAGCCGCACACTAGATATATAATACCCTGCACCTACCTCCACCTGCAGAGCCGCACACTAGATATATAATAACCTGCACCTACCTCCACCTGCAGAGCCGCACACTAGATATATAATAACCTGCACCTACCTCCTCCTGCAGAGCCGCACACTAGATATATAATACCCTGCACCTACCTCCACCTGCAGAGCCGCACACTAGATATATAATACCCTGCACCTACCTCCACCTGCAGAGCCGCACACTAGATATATAATACCCTGCACCTACCTCCACCTGCAGAGCCGCACACTAGATATATAATACCCTGCACCTACCTCCACCTGCAGAGCCGCACACTAGATATATAATACCCCGCACCTACCTCCACCTGCAGAGCCGCACACTAGATATATAATACCCCGCACCTACCTCCACCTGCAGAGCCGCACACTAGATATATAATACCCCGCACCTACCTCCACCTGCAGAGCCGCACACTAGATATATAATACCCTGCACCTACCTCCACCTGCAGAGCCGCACACTAGATATATAATACCCTGCACCTACCTCCACCTGCAGAGCCGCACACTAGATATATAATACCCTGCACCTACCTCCACCTGCAGAGCCGCACACTAGATATATAATACCCTGCACCTACCTCCACCTGCAGAGCCGCACACTAGATATATAATACCCTGCACCTACCTCCACCTGCAGAGCCGCACACTAGATATATAATACCCTGCACCTACCTCCTCCTGCAGAGCCGCACACTAGATATATAATACCCTGCACCTACCTCCACCTGCAGAGCCGCACACTAGATATATAATACCCCGCACCTACCTCCACCTGCAGAGCCGCACACTAGATATATAATACCCCGCACCTACCTCCACCTGCAGAGCCGCACACTAGATATATAATACCCCGCACCTACCTCCACCTGCAGAGCCGCACACTAGATATATAATACCCCGCACCTACCTCCACCTGCAGAGCCGCACACTAGATATATAATACCCTGCACCTACCTCCACCTGCAGAGCCGCACACTAGATATATAATACCCTGCACCTACCTCCTCCTGCAGAGCCGCACACTAGATATATAATACCCTGCACCTACTCCTCC